>NC_142012.1:133892719-134192719 GCF_049901735.1 Notechis scutatus
TTTTTACCAGTCTTGGAATGTAAACTAAGTTTTAACTCCATAATTAGCAAATTTATATATATAGCAACCATTTGTGATTTACCTTGTGACATTTTAGTAGATCTTTACACCATTGTTAGCACAACCGCTCAAAATAAAAAGCAGTTATCAAAAAGAAACATTAAAAGGAGTAATGATTACTTGCAACACCTTTAGCCATTATCTCTCAAATGTGTTTTTCTGAAATTTTAACACCACCCTTTTTCTTCAAGTTTTGGATATTTAAAACAAACAAGTTTTGTTTTAAAGCAAAAAAAGTTATGTCAGTCATAAATAGAGTAAATATGTTATATAGCTTTATATAAAGTAATTAAAAACAAATTTGATGGAAAACGCTCATAACTTACATGTTTCTCTATTCAATGTACCTAGGGAAAGTTACACAGGTCCTAGATTAGTGTCAACCTTCCTAGGTAATCAGACAGGAAATGTGAGTAGAAGAATTAATTCTATTTTATTCTAAGGCTATATTAATGAAATCTTGCAAGTCTGATAGTACAAACTTCCTGCCACCATTTTTAATAGCTGAATCCATTGGGTCCTTCCTAAATTTCTTTGCCTGTTAATTCCTTGGTGGCATCTCCCCCTCTTGCCTAATTGTTTCCTAGGCAGCATCTCTTTTCCATATCCCCCAAAGTCATTCCATTACAATTAGTGTCTGGATGCTATTTTAGACTGAATAAGAGAACTTTTCTACTGTGTTTTAGCTTTCATTGGTGTTCCAGCTACAGACATCTCAGAACACTGAATGACTTAATTATTGGAATGTGCTTTATTTGGAGTTGTCCTTTCATGTGATCCAGAAGGTACAGAGAGTACAAAATGTAATAGCAGTGTTGCCTTTATATGGTGCATTTCATCCCCACCGGGTAATATTATTGTTGAACGAAGTGCACCATGTGAGATTTAAGATTTGGCTTTTGAATAATTGAGATCATGATATCCAAGAGACTGCCTTATTCGACTGACATCTGCCTGACTATTTTGAATCTCAATTAGAGGGCCTCTTGGCAGTATCACATCTTGAGATGTATATTTGATATCAACCAGAAAGAGGTACTGCTTAGGTTAAAGAAATAACCCTTAGTTTGGAAATTATTTATTTGTTTAAAAACCTGCATGGATGCCACCTTAAAAAATAACTAGATGGGTCACCCAAACAATCAAAACAGCATAAATACAATTACAATGCATATATGATAAACATAGCCTACAAAATACAAAATGGACACATAAACACTTTCAAAAATAAAGCATTCACTGATCTCCCTACACTTTAGGAATATGCAAAAAAACCTTGTATCTACTCTGGCATTTAAGTTTCTTTAATAGTGCTATTGTATTAATTTTAGCTATGTGGATTTTAGAATTGTTTTAAAATGTACTTTTCAACTTTGTTAACTACCTAATAATAAAATATATGAGATATAGTAAAATACTATGAAATGTATTATTATTATTATTTTCCCCAAGATAAGAATATTATTGTTTGTTAGAAATATGGCAATGGTACAGCCTTAATAAGGGAAGAACTATGATTAGAAGAGATGTTAATCTGTTCAACTCTAAAAGGTTTTGAAGAAACATGAAAACATAGAAAATAGATGACAGAAAAAGACCTAGTGGTCATCAAGCCTATCCTTTGAGTCCCCCCACTTTTCTTTTTAAATAATTAATTTATTTTTAATTATTATTTTATTTATTTTTTACTTTTTGTCAGATGATGGACATGTGTTTATCCCAAGCATGTTTAAACTCCTTTACTAATGATTGACCCACTATCTCCACTGGAAGTTGGTTCCAACCTTCCATTACTCTTTCTGTGAAATAATTTTTTCTAACATTACTTTTGTACTTCAATTCTGTTAGTTTGACATTATGCCCCTGTTTTTGATTTTTGCTTACTATTGAAAATACTTCCTTCTAAAACTTTATCCACCCTTACTATATTTAAAGTTTTCAAGCATGTTGTTCCTTTGTCTTTTGTCCTCCAGGCTATACATATTCTCTTGGTGTTTTGTTCTTCAGATCTTGCAACATTTTTGTTGCTCAGCATTATCAATATCTTTTTTAAGTGAGGTTTTCAGAACTGGCCACAATATTTCAGAACATGTTAAAACCACTATTTGTTTACTAGGAAATTAAGAACAATTCATTGGAAAGATAAGAACAATTTACTAACATATCATAAATTGCTAGTCTTGGTACTGCTAGTAGTAATCACAGTACAAAATGCGCAAATACAGATTGAAATAGGTATTCCTTAGAGATACAAGAAATTCCTTAGAGATACAAGAAATTCCTTAGAGATACAAGAAAACCATATTTAACTTGATAAATGGGGACAGAGTGTCCATTATTAATTAATAATCTATTTCATTGGAGAGCGCACAAATGATATAAATTATGTCAGCATATGTGCATTGTAAATGTAATATTCAATAGCAATAGGAAAACAATCTTGTCCTTGAATATGCATAGTAAGACAGTTTGTTTAGAAAATAGAAATACTAGCTATTGAAAAATATAAACATAAAATTTTCAATTAAAGGGAAAATTCTTAAAAACATCTTTCACAGATATATAGTTGGCTAATATTAAAATTATGATCATAGGTTTAATAAGAATATGACATGCTGTTTTTAAAATGTGTTGTAAAATGTAAAGAAAAGACTATCAATTTGATGTTACAGAGAATAGCACAGATGTGGAAAATCATAGAATTTAAATCTATACAAACACATTTTATATATACTCCTGAAAATTGTAGCATGTGATTATTTATAATAAATCTCATGTTATTCCTGAAAAAAAATAACCTACATTGTAAAATAAATTATGAAATAAGTATTCAGTCATAACGAAAATCAAACCATAACTTTAAGAATGAAATGTGAATTTGCAATGTTCGTCTATATGCTTTATTTGCCACCAACCTTCTCCTTCCAGGTTCTTCCATATCATAGTGATAAGCTGCTCACTAAGATCCTATTTACAACTAACATAAAAATAGTAGCACTTTAACATTAGACAACTTGGGACAGATGAAATATATATGATCTAATAATATTTATTGTACATCTATCTATCTACCTACCTACCTACCTACCTACCTACCTACCTACCTACCTATCTTCTTCAACTTATCTTGGTTCCAACCACATCCATACACTTTATATATTGCATTTGTTCTTTAATTCACTTTCTCTTCCTTCATTTATTTTACAATATGAACCTCATTGATTTACTGTATGCATTTCAAAGCATGTCATGTCATTCAATCCCAATGATTCAGTATCCATTCAGTCTTCATTCTGACCTCTTCTTGTTTTTCCACATATACTAATTCCCTTTTTCCACTGCATTCAACATACTTTTGTTTTTTCTAACTACACCAGTTTCACCTTCATCACGCCTGCTTAGCTTGTGTTCACCCAGTTCTTTTTCACATGTATTGCTGCCAAGGATAGCTGTTTTCTCTCCAGTCTAAATTATTTTACTACTCAAAATGTAACTTTTATCAATTTTTCTGTATCTTTTCAGTTGTTTCCTCCCCCCCCACCTGTATATATGAGCGTGTATGTATGATATAGATGATTTTGAGTACGTGGCTCTTAATTGGGTATATAATTCAAAAATCAAGTATATCCTGTGAAATATTCTATGGCTTTTCCCCCCCTTTTCTTCTTACTGCTACAACAGTACTATGGTGGAGAGGGAAAGGTTCTTCCATGCAGCTTTCTTGGCAGAGGTATGGAAGTGATTTACCATTGTTCTTTTAGGATGGTTTTTTATTATTTTCCTGTCTAGCCAATATGGTTAGACCCATTTAATTAGTTTCATAACCTGCCAAATATGATTCTACTGAAATGGAAAGCAACAAGATGCCAAAAAGAAAAGATTAATTATTGGATAAAATTCTGGAGAAACATACAGATAAGCTACAAAAACAATGGTACAGATATAAAATTACTTGTACAGTAATGATTTCACAAAAGTTCATGATTCAACACACTTGTAATGTTGTGCATAAACATATAAATCACTACCAGAAGAAAGGATGCTTTTGTATAGTAACTTAGGACATTGATCCATCCCACCCAGTTTGGAATGTTCTAGCTTGGGAGAAAAAGGTTATTTTTTAACACAGAAAAGCAAATAAATAATATATATAATCAATCATAATACAGAGACAGAAAAATTATTTTTCCTTCTCCCAATAATTTAGCATGAGTTTTGATAAGGTGCATTGTGGCACAGAAAAAAAACTTAGTTAATATTTAAAATAATATTTATTCCCTTAGTGCAGGAGTGTCAAACAGGCAGCCCATGGGCCAGAGGCGTCATATGCAGGCCATGGCCACCCCAGTTCTGCGAAGAGGAAAAACATCACAATACATCACATGATGACGTGATGCTGTGAGTTTGACACCCATGCCTTAGTGCAGGGCTGTGAAACTCCCGGCCTTCAGGCCAGATGCGTCATGCGCTGGCCACACCCATGCCTGGGTTAGCAAAGGGGGGAAAGTCCCAATACATCACGTGACGCCGCCATGACACTGTGAGTTTGACACCCCTCCCTTAGTGGAGATGCCAGCTATAGAAATCATTGCTACAAATAACAATGATGCAAACTGAATGGCACTGAATGGTGATTAGACACACATCTGGAGAGAAGACAATGCTACTTCAGGGATCAGAGGCAGCATGTTTTTGAGTATCAGTTATTCCAGAAGCAGCAGTCTAATCACACTACCTACAACATTAATTGTTACTAATTAATATATTATTTTAACTGAACAATTATTTCATTAAGTCAGCTTTGTCATATAAGCTCAAATCTAGCTTTTCTCTGCTTACACTAGGAAAGATTTCCAATTGTTTGTAATTATATAAAATGGTTCATCCAAGCATATTTGCAACCATAGTTTAACATCTGGACAGGCAGAAAAATCCTGGGTGTACTCCAAAATTTTCAAATACAGTTTGGCCCTGTCCCTCAGCAGACAAATGCTTACATATGGATATAGTAATATCTTTCAGATTTGTGGAATTTAAATATAATAATTACTCATGTATGAATAAAACCCAATAAGCATGTAGCCTATCAATTTTCTCTATCAAATTTTTCCTTTCATACAATGTTATCTTGTGAAATATTAAAAGTTTGATTTATCTCAAAAATCTTAGAAGCTTGGTGGCAATGTTGCCTATACATTTCCTCAATGTTTTTGAAATCTCCCAGTTGTACCATCCTGTCCTACATTTTCCTCTAGACTGCAGTGGTTTAAATGTCATTCTCTTTCTTGATGAGTCATGTTTCTCTGTGGGAAGCTGTTTTGTAGACTGACTGGCTCAGTTTGGGCTCAGAGAAGCACAGAGACAATTTCTATTACAGTCACTGACTTTTCAAAAGAGAAATGTATCCTTAAAAAAAAAACCTTCTTAAGATTCAAAATAATATAATATCTGCAACAGATTTTGTATGACAGAGTTGAAAATAAAGCCCAAACAAATCACAAATTAATCTTAAAGATGGATGGATGGATGAAAGGAAGGAAGGAAGGAAGGAAGAGACATATTTTTAATTGTCAATTAATTCTTTGCTTTAGGGTTGCTCAAATACCAGGAGCTCCTTGCTTCTCTCCAATTCTTTGTATTTCATAGCTGAAGATGACACATCCACTGGTGTTTTTGTTTGCTGTGGTTTGTTGAAAACAATTTCCAAACTGATTTTTAAACATGGCTGAGAATGATAGATTTATTGATATCAGTGAAGCTTGCTTTGAAATCTCTCTGCAGAGCAGAGGTCAGTCAGGTATGTTATTGCTAGGAAAAATCAAGGTGACAGAGTTGCTCATTGCAAGCATGACATAATTGTTTTCAACTTCTTCTGAATCTTTCTTTCAAGATGAGAAACATTGGGACTGGGTTGGGAAGGAAAATGGAACACTGTGTGCATGCTCGTCATTGCTTTTGACTATCGTTTAATTTGACTGAATACATAAATAGGGCCAATGAACTCTGAGATACATTGATGTATCAAGCAAAGCAGTTAAATGTAAAAAGCCAACATTCATTAATTTAAAGGTCTGATTTAAAATTCTGCTGATATATTTGCAAATTATGTCCTAATTAACAACTTTAGAATGACAGATATCAAAACTGGGATCATTCAGTACAGTAGTGTGCATCAAATTTACATCTTCCAGGTTGAGATGAAGTTTGAATTATTCATTTGGCTTCCCCTTGATCCTGAAAAAGGTCAAATGTTTCATACAATTTACTTTATTGATGTACTTTCTACATAGACAAGCAAAACTATGCATTATTAATCACTGCCCTCCATATGTCTGACAAGATCAATATCTGTTTTCATTCCTTTGGGGCGACTTTGAATAATAAAGGTAATCTATAGAAATAAAATATTTTTCTATATAATTATGTATTTTTTCCTTTTATCTCTAAGGCTCTATAGCAAATGTTTTCCCAGCATTAAAGGCACAAATCCCTAAAAACATAGAGCCAGCTGTTCATTGTGTGCCTTAACAACTGTTTCAAATTATAGCTGCAAGCAAAAAAAATTTGGCACCCTTTGTCTAATTGTATGTTTTCATACATCTATGAGCTGAAAGGAGGTTGTATATTTCAGCAAGACAATGATCTGAAACACACCACCAAATCAGTCTTAAAGGAAGGAAAGATTAAAGATTTGGAATGGCTTCCACTGTTTCCAGAATTGAATATTATTTAAATCTGTGGACAGATATCAAATATACATGCATACTGTATATCAAACTATTTCTCAGCTATAAGTATTTTGCAAGAAAGAGTGGGGACAAAAATTCTAGAAACAAAAATATTTTTAGCTAGCACAGTTCAGAGATGTTATTTTTGCCAAAGGAAGTGTTACAAAGTTTTGATTGACACAGTATGTAAACATCTGCACCTGCCATATTCTATTCTTATTTTGAATCTCTAAACCAAAAGTCTTCAAACTTGGCAACAGTGGAGGTATTTGACCGGTTCTGCCCTGTTCTGGAGAGCCGGTAGTGGCAATGAGCAGTTGTCTTCGCTGCTCTGTGTTTGGCCCACCCACCTGTCCGGGCTCCCATACTCACTTTTATGGCCAGAATTCAAAGCGGCAGCTGCTGCAGTGACCAGCATCATGCAGGCTTACAGGAGGCAAGTTAGAATGCCTCTGCACCTGCGCAAAGTGCATGTTTGGTGCGCGCGTGCACGCAAAGTGTGCATGCGTACAAAGTGCAGCCACCAAGCCACGCCCATCGAACTGATGGCAACTTTATTTGAATACCACCACTGCTGGACAAGTTTAAGACTTGTAGACTTCAACTCCCAGAATTCCTGAACTAACATGACTGGAGGAGGAATTCTGGGAGTTGAAGTCCATAAGTCTTAAAGCTGTCAAGTTTGAAGACCCCTCCTCTAAACAAGTGAACATAAATAGCAAGTGTGCATTGAATCTGCAAAAATACACCTTAATGTTATATCCTGTAACATTTATGTCAGCCTTTTTTTAACTAGGTAATCACTGAAATACATAATTTGATTAGATATGAATAAACATTTGCATGCCACTCTGTATGATAAGAGCTTTCCGGCACACATCAAGAACAAAAAAGATCAGATATTAAAAGCCTGTAATCCAACACAATTGTGTTCTAATTCATACCTCTAGAGTCTAGACCAATAGTTTTTCACAAAGCTGAACTAAGAATGAGACAAACAAGTAAGACAAATCAATTGAACTACCATCAGGATAAATGGTGCCATTTGGCAACCAAAGGGTGCCAACTCCATTTATCTTGATAATACAAATACACACACACACACACACACACACACATATTACACACACACACACACACACACACACACACACTTGATTGATATCATGCTACAAAATCCCAAATCCTTAAGAATACATTGGACTTCACAATGTATTAGCTGCTTTTATCCTTTTCTCTATATCTACATATTATCTAAATCTCTGTATATACCATTTTTATTATTTTTAAAAAAGAAAGATAAAAACTAAATGCATATATTAAGTAAGAAAAAGAAAAAAAATCAAAATAAGAAAAAGTGCAAGGAAAAAGTAAAAAAAAACAATAGAAAGGAAGGAAAGTAATCAGAGATAATTGTTTACAACAGTTATAAGTACAATCAGAAAATTGCGTCTTACTCTACAGTTATGCTGTGACTTTTTTACTTTCTATAAACTATTCTGTCTAATCACCAAAACATAAATTAAAAGTTCATTTTTTTCTGTTTATGCAAAAATTTAATAAATTTACCTAAGTAATAAACTTAGATATTATCTTTTTTATTATTAAAGAAGTCGATCTAGCAATCCCAATAGTTTACATTAACTATTCTTCCATTGTAGATAGAGCTCTATCTTTGTGATAGAATAGTATCGCTGCAGTTATCATATACAAAAACAAGGTTTGTGATTTTCCCCCAACTGTTTATCCAACAATCCCAAAAGAGAAACAATGGGCGTGAATTGTCTATTAATCCTCTGTATCAGTGTATGTATTTTAATTCAAAATTTTCTATGTTTTTTTACATTTCCCCCAAACATGATAATGCCCCTTCTTGTTGCTGCAGCATAAATCTGAAGTGTCTTAATACAATCTAGAAAATTTTTTGGGTGACATACACCAAGACCACATCATTTCATAAAAATTCTCTTTAAGATTATAATGTACTATAAATTTTAACAAGTTCAACCTCACATTTCCCTCTGTTATAATCAACATATTAACCACCTATATTGTATAGAACTTGTTCTTCAATTTCAAACTTCAGAAAAAATTTATAGCGATAGAGAATATTTATAGCTCATGATTGAAATGAGGGGTCCTGGATGTTCTCTGATCTTGACTGTTTACTTGCAGACATTTCATTACCCAAACAAGGATGTTACTTCATTTGGGTAGTGAAAACATCTGAAAGAAAACAACCAAGATTAGAGAGAACCAGGGACCCTTCAAAATTTATACATTTTAGTAATTATATGTTTATCATTTGTCTGCAATTTAATTTCCAACTCAATCCTACAATGATCAAAATTAATTCTTCTGTCTATTTTAAATCTTTCAGATTACTGTAAATAAGAGAGTTCCTGGCATCAGAATGGGACAACCCGCGACAGGACAATTCACTGTGGGACAATTCAACTTAATTATTTAAAATAATTTTAAAAACATTTTAATTTTTGTCATCATATTTCATTTTATCCCTCCTTTGGTATCCTTCCTTTAACGATTCTATTCCACTATTTCTTCAATAATAGTGTAACACTTGTCCTGCAGCAAGTTTTATTGTGGCAAGTTTGCTATGGTTGGCCATGGTGTGGTCACAACAAGTTGGCTGTGGCAACTTGACCACAGTGAAACAGCAAATTCTCTTAGACCTTTCTGGCATATCTGCTAAAATATTCAAAAAATGTTGGCAAATCTTTTTTTGGGGAAAAAATCCAATGGAGATTGATTGAACATGATTTGGTTTGTTATTACAAAAGAAGAGGGGAAAAAGTTCCTCAGTAGTATAACAGTGTCCACCTGTTAAAAGTATGAAACAAATAAGAGAGCAGTGCATAAAGATTATTAACCCACATCAAAGTTAGCCAAACAGAATTAACCTTCTAGGATAGATAATGCATTTTAATTTATATATCAATACAGTACAATACTTTGTACTTTAGTATATTTTAGTAAGAAAGCTTTTAAATGAATATTTTTAGATAAATATGTATAATCTATACATTATTGTATTTTGAATTTAAATAAAGGACCACATAATCTAGGTTTTGAGTCTGATTGTTGAGGACACAAGGATTGTGAAGTGGTTTCCCCATGTTTCCTCTCCTTTGATTTCTATTAATCTGGTCATCTGTACATTTTTCTAAGCAACTTTTAGTTGTTGACTTATTTTGTTTTCCCAATGACTGTATGCTCAAGGCATTTCTCAATATTTGCTTGACTATTTTTTAATAGGAAAATATTCATGCTTAAATGAAATGAATCAAATTAAATATTTATTTCATTTTGCATTCACATTTACTTAACAGCTTTTAATTTACTGTTTTATATTGTTTAGGATTCAGTTTGTGCTTAATCTGTCCATGTCTCCAAAGTAACTAGAAAACCATTCTGCTTCCTTTTTTTAGAAATTAATTTTTACATATCCACTACTTTCTTTAGCTGATTATTTTTGACACAATATGTTCCATGATAATTGACAGTTTAAATTTAATTACATTAACTTTTTCATTGTATAATAAAGCCACATATGTTTGAACTTTGTGCATATTCTGTAACAGAACTTGTACGTTTTTAATTTTCTACTGGTCTGTATTCCTTATGTAATTTTCCCTTGATCTATAATACAAGTCTATAACACAAACTTTCTGTAATAAACAAGGTCCAATATCTGTACCATTTCATTAGACTTAAAAACTAATGTCTTCCTTGACTCCGGCTCAAGTCATCCACAGTATTCCTTGGCCGCAATAAAGTGGTTTGCTATTACCTTTTTATGGAATGATATTTTTTTTTTTACTTCAATTTTCTTGTGGTGATCATCCAAGTACTAGCTAAGGGCAACTTCAGTAAGTTTTCTCAGGATCAGTTAAGGACTGGCACCTGTTGTGACCTGTTATGTGTAAGCATTTGTGCATCAGTATAACATGAGAACTAGGATATAGTCCTATTCTCAGGTGCCTGTCCAATTTCTAAAGACACAAATTGAATGCTTCTGTTTGGTATTATTGCTTCTATTAAGCAGTTGTATTTTAAAATTATATATTAGGGAAAAGTCATCCTGGGTACCTTGCATGGACACATGCAGTTTTCTGACTACAACTACTATAAGCAACTACTAATTTTCTTCCTTGCCCCATTAAAATACAGAATTTCATTTAAAAAAACACCTACGTTAAAAATCCAATGCCTGTAGAAATTCAACTTCTCACACTGTGTAATCATTATCTTCTGCCACGATTATGAAGGCAATGGACAAGCCATTGTAAAAAAGGTGACCTTTATGTGAAAATAGATCCCATTAAAGCTATTTTCACAAGACAGGGAAACCTTTTAAGCTGCCACAGGAAGGCAGGAATGTTTAGAGTTTGATTGAAAGTAAATTTGTTCATTTAAAACAATGTATCAGTGGCAGAAATCTACAGGAAATCCAAACACCTCTTTTCTACAGTATTCTTACTACCAAGAATAGACCTAGACAATATAAAGAATCACCTCAATCTGTTTTCTTCCCAGCCAGCTTTCATACTTAAGGACCTGGTATGGCTAGGGTGGGTCTAGTGCCATAGTGTGTTTTATATACTTAACAAAAAATCAACATGCTCCAACACAAATGGAATCTTGGTGATAAATAATACAGAGGTGATGAGAAGGGACCTCTGTTGGAGCGGATCAGATACTTTTCTAAATCTATTTGGCTATTAGAATTTGGAGGTGGTGAAGCACTGACTGGGTGATAGACAGGGAAGGACTGATAACATCCCTCCTGGAAAAAAAGAGAAGTATATATATCTCTCTTATATGCCAGGGTGATAAAAGTCACAGAAGGTCCAGAAGCAGGAGGGACACCAGGCTGCAGAATAATGAAAGGATTATGGAATATGCAAAAATATTAATCAAATAGAACTTGAGAGGGAATCCTAGCAGGTCAGCTATAGCAGAATTAGCAGGTTACTGGCTCAATTGAGGCAGGAGTAGTTAGTTGCATGCATTGATGGTGCTGTGATTAGGGAAGTGATAGTTTAAGAGATTCTTCAAATGAATGAATTTGAAATTGATGAAAAAAATTCATCAGTGGGAAGAGGAGGCAACCAGATTTTGTTGGTGAGAAAAAAAGAAGAGTAGCAGGAGGTATAAAAAGGGAAAGGAGCCAACAGTCTACTGAAAATGCCTTCTTTTAGTTCCATGTTTTCATTTGTGATTATTTTGAACTGAAACTCCTACTGATAAATGGCAAATATGTCTGTAATAAAGCTAATTTATAATTATAGGCTCATTAAAGCATTAGGCTAGAAATTGGTAAACTATGAGTTCTAGTTCTACAGTCAGCTAGGTGATCTTGGGCCAGTCATTCTTTTATAACCCTAGAAAGCAAGCAATGGAAAACCACTAATTAAAAAAACCTTGACAACCAAACTGTTGGGACATGTCCAGGCAGTCACCACAACTAAGTGCTGAAGGAACAACAACAAAGAATATGCAGACTTGGTGTGTAATAGATATCTTTATGCAATTGAAAAATGGAGAAAACTCCCCCACAAAAATTAGGAGTATAACTTTTGAAAAAGTATTCTTGAGGATGGAGAAAAAAAAGGAAGAATGGAAGAAAATTTCAGTTAAAAAAAGAATCTGGTAATAAATGTTTATTTATAAATAACATTTTTTCATCCTCATGTTTTTTTCTGCAGGGTTCTATTTTATAAATAATAAGTAATAATAAACAACAAATGATTTATCTATCTACAGGTGTAGTGCTCCACTCGATTAAGGGAAGAGGGTCAGTCAGATAAGTATCTGAGCCGCAAAAAAAAGGAACAAAATGTAGAGAAAGAATATTAGTCTCTAATCCAGAGTTCTTCAAATTTGGCAAGTTTCAGATATTAGACTTCAACTCCTAGAATTCTATCCTGGAAATTTTGGAAGCAGACTACCCATCTTAAAGTTGCCAAGTATGAAAAACATTGTTGTAGGGCTAGGCAATAAAGGACATTTGTATGTCTGCATGGATTCAAATGTATTAGCTTCCCAACTCCAAAAGACTCCAAAGTAGGTATTTATGCTACCTAGCTGTATATCTATTGTCCTTAGAAAGCTGGAACATGCAAAACTCAATGACAACACAGACAACATAACATCTATGTAGCCCTGTTCTCTTATGCAGGTTTTATTACTCTTGGAAGCTGCACAGACAAATATAAATTAAAAGATAAAGCTCTACTATAGGATCTGACATAGAGAAGACAAAGATGTTACATGGATTTGTATGATATTCAAATAAAGTATCATCCCTTTTAATATTCTTTTACCTGCGCCTTTCACATTAAACATTTGCTTTTTACTATATATATATATATATATATATATATATATATATATATATATATATATATATATATATATATATATATATATATATATAATATTAGTTGGGTATTTTCCCACGTCATTGTAGTTCTTTTAAAGTTGTAGCAACGTTTCAGCAGAATCTCATCTGCCATCATCAGGCTTAGCCTGATGATGGCAAAATGCTGTATGATTATTTTAAAAGAATACAATACGTGGCAAATACAAAAGCCGAGCACCATACATGTAAGTACCGCAAAACTTAAGAAAACAAACAAATATATATATATATATATATATATATATATATATATATATATATATATATATATATGGATCTTTGGTTATTCGGGTTTTCTCCGCATGTAAGATTCAAAGTATCTTAGGCAGAAAACCAAGTATGCTGGCTTAGTGCCAGTGCAGTATATGCACTGGCACTATATATATATTAAATATGGATATATATATATATATATATATATATATATAGTAGATAACTGGCATCAAGTAGTTTAAATACATTGTGCTTGCATAAAAATAATCATACAGAATTTTTAAAAAGCTCTGGCAAAACCTGATTGTTTACTTCTGACAAGTGAAGCCTGGTATTGTTCTGACAGCTCCAGAATACTCCATTACAGGGACAGCACTTCAAACATAACAACTGTCAATTCCACAGCATCACTGCAAGTGATGTGAGTCCACATAGTACTTTTACAGTCTGTTCAGGATGTTAATCACTCCGTATATGCCATTGAATTGACATATTTCATGGATGTCTCTTTTAACAAAACTAAAACCTTCATTATGTTTTACTATTTATCTTCATTTCAGGAAGGATTTTCAAGAACTATTAGTCATCAAGCACCTTGGCTTGAAATGCTAAATAGATGGAATCTAGCTAGAGCAGGGATCCCCAACCTTTTCGACGCCCGTGCCCGGTTCCGACATCAGCTGGGCGCCGCGGCCCGGTGCAGCGTCAACTGGGCGCCGCCATCTTTTATGACGAAAGGCGCTTCCGGTGACATCACCGGAGCGCTGTTCGTCATAAAAGATGGCGGCATCATGCTTCTGGTGAGCTTTTTCGGGTAGAAATGGCTTTCTACCCGGAAAAGCTCACCGAGCGCTGGCGCCGCCATCTTTATGACGAAACAGCGCCCGGTGAGCTTTCTACCGGAAAAGCTCACCAGAAGCGCTTTTACCAAAAAGATGGCGGCGCCCAGCAACAGCGGCCCGGTAAGGCTTGTTCCGCGGCCCGGTCCGGTCCGCGGACCGGCGGTTGGGGACCCCTGAGCTAGAGGACTACTTAATCCTGTTGAAACAGTGGCACAGTACAATGTTGAACGCAAACACAGACTTTAAAAAGAAATAATCATCTTTTCTCATCTCCTTCCACAAACTTCATCTTGGTTCCAAGCTCTTCCCGAGTAAGGGACATAAATATAATTGTACAATTTATATAACATAGGTTAATTTAAAAGGGCATCCTTGGATACACTCAGCCATGTCATCAACCATGTACCACAGATTTCAAATATTTGCTGGTATTCTTTTACTTAGCATCAGGGATGGGTTTCTACCAGTTCTGTCCACCTCAGTAGAACAGGTAGCTCTGAAGAGCAGCAGACATAGAACCGGTTCTATGTCTGCTGATGTTTTTGCCCACCCACCCACCTGGGCTCTTACCTGATCTTTATTTCCCGATTTTTCAACTTCAGCTGCTGAACGAGGCACAGCTGCAGTTTAAAAAGCAGGAAAAGAGGGCTGTTTCAAAGGCTGCTTCTCTGCACACAGCGTGCTGATGACGATTTACAGGCGACAATTTACAGGTGCCCGCTCCCAGCGTGCAGGGAAGCACATCATAAATTACCGAACCTCGTAAATCCCGAACCGGTAGTTAACCCTGTCGTATGCCACCCCTGCTTAGCATGCTAGGTGAATGTCAAGTTGCAATTAACTTTTTTAAAAGAAATGGTACAAATAAAATTTATTTGGTGGGTACATCCAGGTAGAATGATAACAGTGTTTATTATGGTATTAAATTATATTATATAGTAAGCTAGAGTTATAGGAGCATTAGTCATCATGAGTCTCCTATGGATAGAAAGGAAGAATATAAATAAAAGAAATTGTTCTGATTTAGTTATTATTTATTTACTGACAACCCTTATAGCTTGTTGATTTATTCAGCTTGGTGTACTTGACATAGGCTAACAGCTATTTACTGTCAGGTAGGACTACGTATAAATAATGGGGCTTAAACCTGGTTCCTTGTGAAAGGATGAACAAGGGTTTTCTTTGACCAGCCTGAAATGATAAGTGAATATAGTGTGATTAGGAACTGACTGATCTCACCAAGCAGAAATATATACTGCAATGGTTAAGAAAGAACCACGTTTCACAACCCATAGCTGTGAATGTAATAAATTGTAAATTCCTTTGGTTTGATTTGGTTTGGTTTATAGTGTGTATAAATCCTGTTTGTCAATCTATAGATTCTATTCTATCTATAATATTTCAGAAGCAGGAACAAAGTCATAAAGAGCATTCTTAAGAAAAACTTGCCACCATATACCTGCTGTACATTTAGATTGCAATTACTGCAGACTACAAAAAAAATAAATCAAAACCAAAATTAGATAATTATATTTTTCCCTAGTTGTGAGTAATCAGAACATGCTCTATGGGAAGTGGGGAATTAATCCATTAAAATATAGTACATCAAAGTTAATTAAATATGAGTATGAATAGGTACTTAGATAACATAATCTGAAAAATTATTGCAAAAATGATACTTGTCCAATTAAATTTGATTCATTTGCAACATTAACCCTATCCTTTGAGATAAAGTCCTTAACAATTCCAAGATCCTTATTTAGATCACTGAGAGTGATATAATTCCAAAAATACTTTGGTACTTTCACCTATTTATTCATGCAATGAAATAGTTGAGCTATTCAAAATACTGAAGCTGGAATATAGCAAAAGCATCTTTCTGAAATTAAATAAAGTAATTGCACAAATTTCATTAGCTGTTAAGCTGCATGACAAAGAAATTTGGAGGATATCACTTTCTTTCATTAGAAAGGAAATTTAATAGGAAATAAAGCATGTCAAGGCCAAAAGAATATATTCTTTGTGGCCAAAACTAAACTTGAGATGGTATTAGCAAAGAGAGATCCTGTTTGGTATGAGGGCTAAGGTGGTGAACTATAAACAAAAGAAACTTCTAGCATGAAAGCCTGCTGGGCGACTGTTGTGGTTCGCCAGCAGCCTGTGCAGATGGCAGTGGAATCGGACAGTGGGGAAGAACAGGAACCAGTCCGAGAGTCTGGGGAGGACTTGGGTAAGGGTCCTGCATCCGATGCAGAAATGTGACTAAGACCATCTGGGAGTTATGTGCTGACTCTGGAGCCTCCAGAGTTTGGGAGCAGTGAGGCAGAAGAACAAGGGGAGCCTGTTCCCAGTGCGTATGTCCACAGAGCTGCTATGAGGTAAGAGCAGCTAAGACAAAAGGGGCAACTCAGGAGTAAGGCTTGAAGGTGATTGCCCTTCACCTAAGGTATAAAGGAAGTGAAAAGGTAGAGAAACCTTTGCAGGAAGCAAAGTTGTTCACTCTATTCAGATTAAACCTAGAAGCTCTGTGTGGACTTTGTACTTCGGTTGGTTTTTTACAGTTAATTTGACACAGTTGTTGGCAGCAATTCAAAGGAGATAAAGGTGGGTGCTTATCTTGAGGGACTGTTTGGGACTCCTTACAGGCTGGAAATGAACATAATTCCCAGATTTGAAATAAAACAACAGTTGTTTGGACTAAGCGTGTGCTTAATTACGATCTCAGGAAGCCTTGGTCAGAAACCGTGACTTTAGATCAATCACTCTCAGTTTGAGTTGTTGCTGTGAGGAAAATAGAAGGTGGGAAAATTAAGAATATACAGCATACTATTTTGAGCTGACCGAATAAAGGTAGAGAAAAAAATCACATAAATTAATATGATAGATAGGCAATATGATAAATAGGTAGTTAGCTAGGTAGCCTAACATAAGCTAAAATTTAGGAAGCAAAACATAAGCTAAAAAATTTCAGGTTTGATTGGCATATTTGAAAAATCTTATATGGGCAGAAAGGCAGATGTCCAATATGAGAGGTGAACTCTGGAACAAATGTTCAATGTACCATTCCTAAATTGGTTCAAATTTATCTTTTAGATTTGATTATAATAATACAAGCATTGTTTAAAAACTAAATGTTGGAACAGTCATTCTAGTTTAGTTGTTTTCTTCTAGGACAATTTGAATTACCATTTGTGATGTCAGCAGTATTTTAAATCAATTACTGGAATCTGATCTCCCCAGACAGGATATATTTACAACAGTGTCTATAGTGCTTTACAATAAACTGAAGAATGATTCATGCTATTTTCTTAGCCAAAGTCATCTGCAGTAATCTGGAGCCATAGTGACAGCAAAACTAATACTATTCTGTAGAATTTGCTGCTTCACTCAGGGCTCAGACTAAATTTATTTGTATTATAAATATGATAGTCAATATCAGAGTTCAAATGAGAAAGAAGTTAATTTTGCTTTCTTGTGCATACTAAATAGGGACGGTTTTATAAAGAACAACTTTTCCTTATGTAGAACAGTGTGGTTTTCTTGATTTTTTTTTAAAAAAAACATTAAATAAGCAGTTCACTCAACCTGTTATGAAGTCATTGACATTTTTATTGCTGCTGATTACCTACAATTATTTTTGCTTCTCTTATGCAACACTGATAGAGATACTCTGTCTACTTTCTACCAAAAGCATCAGTTGCTAAGCACCTATTATCTCTTTCTTGCCCCTAAAATATCTTTTTTATTATGATTATTATTACTTTGCTGTTTTTCATGTATGCACTGGATTCCTTATGTATCTAATCACACTTGGCCAATAAAATGTGCTGTCCATTCCTGTCCTGTCCTACCAAATTTTAAAAATCTGTAGTAAACTTTTATTTGTAGTTAGCTGCTAAAGGCAGTATCAGTAGCCAAAGAGAACTAAAAAAAGCAGCTATATTAAGACAAACTTATATGGAATCTATTAACTGTCCTCTAAAAAGTTAGTAAGTATATAATATTTAATCAGAAAAAAGAAAAGGGAAAGGAAAGGAACCTCAGTCCATAAGACAGCTTGAAGTTTATCCCGACACATGGCTTCCTATTAAAACAGATGTCATTCCGGTATTCATGTATTATTCAAGAACTGCACAGGATTTATGAACTAAAGCTCTGCTGTCTCTTCTTGGTGCATTATCGACTCACCCATGCAAATCGCTCAGCATTTTGGTTACTATCAAGCTGAGTAAAGTGAAAAAAGCCTTTTCCACTTCAATAACTTATTGAGTTTAAGGGACGTGGATGCACAAGTTATGCTGGAATTTCTTAGCATAATGTTGTACTTACTGCTGTTAGAATTTCTAGGGAAAAATATCTATTTCATGTGCTTTTGGGGAGCTTAAATGTTATGAACAACAAATAACCTACACTTATACCATTTAATATGCTTTTTTAAAAAAGAAAAGAAAAGGGGAATAAAAAGTGTTTTGATATGGTATCTTTATCATAAAGTGCCTATGTCAAATCGGCAACTTCTCCTTATGAGAAAATGCCAGGGGGAGAAGCCAACTCATATATTTCAGATGGATTATATATCTCTTCCTATATATGCAATATTAGAAATTGTAGAAAAATGTGGTGTCTTCATACCAGACTACATTTTTTCCAAGGACTGTTTTAAAAAAGGAAGAAATAAACTGAAATTATTTCATTCTTGAATAACTGAAAACAGAGTGATACATGCTGTAAAAGCCAAGTCAATTTTGTTCAGTTTGGCTCTATCCCAATATAAGCCTTCAGCTTTTAAAAAAGGAGCAAAAAGTATACTCTTGCTCTCTCCATATTTAAATATTTTTTAGAAATATCTTGGCCTGCTAATTTTATGAATAACTTTGCCAAACTCAAAAAAAATTCCAACTATTCCCATTAAAAGGTTTTTCACATATACATATACCGTATATTTTCACAAGCAGTGTATCTGGGAGAACAAAGAACAGAAATTGTAATATGTGTAACTGAATAATATAGAGTGCTGTAAGTTTACAAGACAGCTGCTATGCATCTATTATTTGGAATTACGTAGTGTTTCAATGAACATCAATTTTATTTCTTAATGAGCCAATTGCACTTATGCTGATTCTGCATCATAAAGGCTGTGTAAATCAATGTCTTTTGACAAAAAGGAACAATATTGTTAGCAAAGATTCTCTGATGATACTTAGAAATACTGTGTGCAGCACTAACATCAAAACAGTACTTTTATTTTGGAGAAAAAAGCTTCAATATAATTGGCTTCTTTGCAGGGTTTCCTATCTGCTTCCCAAAGGTTTTTATGTCCTGTTTCAATTTGTTTGAAACTTTCCAATCTTTGTGACATTCTTTCAGGATGGATCTTATATTAGCACAAGCAGACATCAGTGAACAGTGAGCATTAAATATATACCAGTAGTGCTCTTTTAAAAATGATAACTGAGACCAGAATTTCCACTCCTAATTGACAAAGCGTGTTACATGACTATGCCACTTAGTGATGAATATACCAAAAATGCTAAACATGTTAGGTAAATCATCATGGGTTGTTAAGGGAGGATGACACGTGATCACTATATTTGCCCACTTTAATGTTGACTTTGTCGAAAACCACAAAAAAGTTTGCAAATGAGGATCACCTGACCATAGGCTGCCACAAGCAATATAAACATGTGCACTGCTCATAATTATCATTTGTTCAACACCACAGTTAAGTTTGAACAGATGCTAAATGAACAGTCCTTAAATAAGGACCACTTACAGATCATAAGGTTGACTCAACCTTCTATCCTTCTGAGGTTGGTGAAGTGAGGGCCAGATTGTTGTGAGCAATATCCTGATGTTGTAAACCACTCTGAGTGTTGTAAAGCACTATGCTTTACAACACTCGGAGTGTATATAAGTCTAAGTGCTATTGCTATAATTGAGAAAACCCATTGATATTACATAAACAATAATTAAGTGGTTCAGTGGCCTAGAAGTCGAACTCTCACCTCACAATCAGAAGGCTGTGTGTTCAATCCTAGGTAGAGGTGGCACAATGTGAATTTATCTGCTGAATAAAATTTTGCATTGGTGACAGGAAGAAATCCAGCCAGTAAACACTCTGCTCCATTCAGTTGCTCAGACTCCACCCCACAAGGGATTATGGGATCATTAAAAGTAGATGATGGTGAATCAATAATTAATCAATTAAAATTATCAGAGTAAAATTAATTAAAATTGTAAAATAATTACAATTACAATACAATTAAAAGATGCCTCATTTAACTTATTTATCTATCATCTGTAAATAACAATTATATTTTTATGAAAACCACACCAATAAAGGAACTTGAATACAACACATGTGCCCTCCAGCAGAAGCGGGAGCGGGGAGTAAGGACAGGATGGAGCTTTGAAAATGGAAGGGTAGCTACATAGGGATGGGAAGGAAAAGGACAGAAGGACAAAACTGGAAAGATGTAACAGAAATGGGAAAGAAATGCGATAAATTTTGCTAAGCTTTCATTATTAAAAGATTAAATTAATTGAGTAGGGCTCTAAGCAGCAACTAATCTTTAAAGTCATCATGCTTTTCTATACTGAGGCCCTGCAATAGTTCATACTCCTGTCTATTCCTTGGTTGTCAATAGCTTATAACAAATAAAAGATTACCTCTTCTTTGGAGAAAAATTGTCTTCCAATTAGGTAAATATTACAATAGCTATTCCAATCAGGTTAAATATTTTAAGAACTGTTTTGTTACTTAACATTATGGTTTTCTTTTGTTTATAATATAATTAGGGATTTTTTATATATATATGACTGATGTGGTGGTCTAGAGGTGGAGTGTTTGCCTCACAATCAGGAGGCTGTGAGTTCAATCCTAGGTATCCTAAGTCTTCAATCTGGGCATAAACAGAAAAAACTGCTGTAAGAAAGAGAAAGATCTGCTTTCTGATCTGGATAGGCACCAGGAAGATAAAATTCTGCATTGGCGACAGAAGGGCACCTGGCCAGTAAACACTCAGCTCCATTCAGTCATCCGAACTCCACCCTTATACAAGGAATTTTAGGGTCTTTTTTATTTTTTAAAAAAGGTTGTGCGTGTGTATCCTTTGTATTTTTGGCATGCAAGAATGCTTCATAAGTCAACTTCAGTATCCTGTTCTTGGTTATAAATGTGCTATTATCGGAATCTCTCATTTCCCTCAATTAATGTAAGCATGCACACATTCACACAAGATACTGATCAAAATGGGCAATCTTTCAGGAATATGGGTATATAATTAATTTAAAGCATAAGTAGAAGAACCTATATTATACTATAGCTATCCACTTAGAAAATGAGAGATGTGAAGCTTTCAGACAGAGGTGTCAGAAAGTGACTTATCACTTGTCATTATGTTGATCAGTGATTATATGCAATGCTGTTTACCTACAAAATATTCAGATCTATCTAAGTTTATACAATATAACATAAATACTTAGTTATATTTTGAATTTATATTTTAATATAAATTTAAAAGATTATATTTTAAAATTTTCAAACAAGGCCAACAAATGTAAATGGATATTAAAACAAACTTTCAAACATATATTTTGAAATGGGCATTGCTCGTGAAATATTTGAGTAGTCTATTCAAGCACTGGTTTCCATTTATTAATGTCTTTTTAATAGAAGAAAAACACTGGACTAGTAGATCAGCTTTCCACCTCTAACTTCTTAATGCATCTTTTCAGGTTAACAAATTCACGTTACAATATTTTCAAAAACATTACACTGTGTTTTCTGAGATTTTGCCAATCCTCTCTCATAAAGAGAGATATACAGTATGTATTTTTAAAAGCTAATCAGTTGAATGAATACTTTATTATTTCAGACATAAACATGGAAATAATAAAAAGGTCAGTGAAAGCAGGTTGTGTTATTTAGGTCTTGTCCAGCACATTGTACAGACACATCTGCTGTTACGAGTAACCATTGATGGTAGCTATAAAGAACATTAACTTGTCTATTCCTACATAAAACTACCAATTATGAGGCTATTTTTACAAGGAATGTAAGAGTGGAAATATGGAATAGAAAATCCATGAATATTTTTGACATTAGGCAGAAGACATAATGGAAAAGCTCTTAGCAGTAACGGTTACATTTTATCTAATGTCATGTTTACATTTATATTTGTATGAAAAGGAATTAAATCGTTACAAGTATTTATTGTGAAAAACTCTTCACTTAAAAATATTTGTATAATACCTCTACCCTTCAGAGATTCTGTAACACAAACCCATTGTTAGAAAACAAGAGACCAACCTAAAAGCTTTTTCTTGATTTATATTTTTATAAAACTTCTGGCAACAGGATTTGCTACTCTTTTACCATAGGTGCAAACTATTTTCATCCTTGGTTTTTAGTTCTCATTATCCACAATATCCAATATTCTGCCTTATATGTGTATACACATGAAGACAGAAAGGTCTCCAAATCCTCAAATGCATTATATACTAGGCATGTTATAAAACTGTCTTGCCTTTTACTCTCGTCTGTTTTTCACTAGGAAACTTTTAAGTGAGAAGAGCAACAATATCAACAGTCAGTTTTCAGGTTTTTTTAAATCTTATCACATCTATTCTTACCTTTCTCTTTACTCTACTGAATAGAATCGAACGCCACTTCGATTTCCAAATGTTTATATAAAAGTGCCATAGTACTGACACAGTTTGATTGGACCTTTGCTTCAAGATAGCCAATTGATATTCTAATGACAATTCTGCAGAGCTTCAAAGTTTCAAAGTTATACAAGATAGGTAAAAAATATTCAATAGTCAAGTTTCTCAAGCTTTACATGTTTCAGTAGAATTTTCAGTAGAATTTTGAACCAGGTCCCACTGTTAGTTCAATGACTAAAATACTGTCAATTATACTTTCAATAAAGTTTGTCTCTTACACAATTTTTAATCTAGAGCCGAAAACTGATTGCCTTTTTAATTACTCATCAAATGTCATAGTTTGTCCATGTGGATCAATTCATGTTGTGTGAAAGCTGAAAAGACAAAGAATGAGAAGCACCAGAACCGAACAAAAGGTAGTTCTGGTTCTTCACAAAAGATCAGCAAAAAGCAGCTAAGAATCTGAAGCCTGGGACTGCACGTTGAATGCTCTTAAGTAAATCAAATCTTAATTTCTTCCAAGTGTGTTTATTTTCAGAAAGAGGATTATTGGAAAGGGCTAGGGTACAACTACCTGATGGAATATATATCATTTGAAGCTTAAACAAAGGAAATTGAATAAATGAAAGTTATTATATATATTTTCCCAATTATTTTATCCCTGCAGTATTATGACAAAAGAAACATACAGGTAATCCTTGACTTATGATCGCCATTGAGTTCAACATTTATGTTGTTAAGTGAGTCATTGAAGTGAGTTTTGCCTCATTTTATGACTTTTCTTGCCACAGTTAAGTGAATCACTGCATTTGATTAAGTGAACCTGGCTTCCCCATTGCTTGTCAGAAGGTTACAAAAGGTGATCACATGACCTTGGGATACAGCAATGGTCATAAATACAAGCCAGTTGCCAAGCATCTGAATTTTGATCACATGATCATGGGATGCTACAAAGATCATAACTATGAAAAATGTCATGTCACAATTTTCTGTGCTGTTGTAACTCTGAACAGTCACTAAATGAACTGTTGTAAATTGAGAACTATCTGTAAAAAAGAGAGTACAATAGTTAGGTTTCCATGAAAGGTATGCAGGTAATGTGGCCTTTCTTTCACAGTATATTAGTGTACCAATCCTTCTTTTCAATATTCATATTTGCTCCTTATTCTTTACCCTCACTTCTTTACCCTTACTTGCTGTTCAGCAGAATGTCTGGGTGAATCAGTGAGTCACTTAATTCACTGTATGTCTTTTTCACTGTTAAGAGGAAACCAGGCATTATGTTTTCACTTTCAAAGATGTACAGCATAATTTGTGACAGCAAATGTATGTGTAAAATGTTGATCCTAGAGTCACTTGCAACAGTACTTAACAGATCACAATTCATTCAAGAATTTTAAAATAGTCTATTATCTTTTCTTTTTTATCATTATCTTTCTTCATATTCACCAATAAAATACAAAGTATTAATTAGGGATGCACTACATGTTTAGAACTTTAAATTGCCTTTTAAAGATTTTGAGTCTGAAACAAAAATGTTTCTTGAAAGTTTTATTCTGAGGTTGGAACACAACTTAACTATTTCATTCTAGTGTAGAAACAAAGTTGGTTGTTCTTAGTAGTGAACATTTTGAGTTTATAGGAAGCAATTCTGAAATCAACTGTTCAAGATTGAAAGTGAGCCTTTAAAGTGTTTTGATTACAAAGTAAAAAAAAGTCCTTGTTTGAAGGCAATTTTCCAGCTGTTTTGAATTTTCTTCTGATGTAACACAGCCAACTTTGTTTGACATCAGGCTTGAAACAAGGCATATGGTTGTTCCAAAATGATGTACCATTCAGTTTGAAAATCAGTTATTAAAGGATCTCTATGCTTACTGGTTCATTTGAATGTAATCCAAATACCCTCTTCAACTTGTTTGCCATTTCAAAAATATTTTTGAAAAGGTATTCTCAAAATATCAATTTGAATAAACATTTCTCTAATAAAGGGAAATAACATGTACCTACAGAATCCCCTGAATTGTATACGCAAGGTAATAAACTATAATTAAATACATTTA
Source organism: Notechis scutatus (assembly GCF_049901735.1). NCBI lineage: Eukaryota > Metazoa > Chordata > Lepidosauria > Squamata > Elapidae > Notechis > Notechis scutatus. The sequence goes on from NC_142012.1 coordinate 133,917,735, forward strand.
TTAGCTTTAAGAAGAGTACATGGAAAATATTTCTAAGCTACATGCTTGGGGGAACTGATGGAATACATTTTTCCCTACCCAATTACAAGTTTACAAAAGCTATAAAAGCATTTTCCCAATATATTGCATTCCGCTCTGTACATTTTTTTTAGTATACATTTGAGTTTGCTGAATGGCGTTTTATTGATGGGGAGAACAACTGATTTCCTTTTTTGCAGAATTCTTAACCAGGAATGTGAAAAAATATAACATGAACTGAAAAAAACACAAGTGAATAAGTGTATACACTTTTATAAGTGTATAAAAATGTATTACAGGACATGGTAGTTATTATATACATATATTACTGACAAATATAGAGTATTTTATCTTTCAAAAACATCCGTGGTTCAGGAAGCCAGAGAACAGAAAAACATAATTTGCAGAATTTTTTTTAATGACACTTCTCCCTTAATAGGAAATTTCAATATCCAATTAGTTTAGTCAGATTTCATTTGTAAGTAATGTTTGCAATGTTGTCTTAGCAAAACTGCCTATCACATATAATGAACAAAAAATGCAAATCACACCTAAAAAACTGAAATTGTGAGTCCTTTCTTCTCCCCATGTATTAATCTAATCTTTACAACTGTGATCTGCAATTGGGTCCAGTCCTGCTGTTTCTTATGCTGAAATGTCCAAGACTGAAATTGCATTACACAACTCTAAACACTTAGATATGTATACAAAAGAAAGCATATGAATATGTACTTAACGTTAATGTACAATTCATTTGTTGATTACATGTATACAAGCATATAAATTAAACTGGCAAAGTGAAAGCAAACAACAATATAAAACATTTTTGAAAGTCTAATATTACTGTTATTCAAATTAATTACCATATTTAAGGCTATTTCAAGAATGATCTGGGAGATCAGTACTATTTGGTATGTCTAGAGATTGAACCTTAATGTTCCTTCTAATTATTAGCCACATGCTGATTTTATAAAGCATGCAGACAGTAAAAACATACAAAGACAAAAATAAAAAATACCAAGAAACCAAGGATTTTGCTTACCAGAATACAACTAAAATCAATTAATAAGATTTGTTTTCCTAAGATATTTCTTGGATGATGTTAATACTATTAAGTAGGATGGGGAGATATGGAATATCAATTATAATACTACCAAAGTCCAAAAAAAACCATACATTTCTTTCTTCAGGATTAACTTGGTTTTGTTTCTGAAACCATAGCACTGACTTCTCCTAACATTATACAAGAATAAAAGCTTAATCGTGGAAAGCTTAGTGATTGATTTAATAAATATTACCATAATTATTTTATCTGCTTCCAACTAAACCTGCCAATTGTTTTTGATGGCTTAGCTAATTGTCATTATTCAATTAACCATGGTTAAGGAAATCTGCAATATGTGAATACAGTCATAAGCTCCATGCTTAATGTATCTGCATGCATGGCTGCTTTAATTTTTGCATATTTGAACTGAACATACAAAAGTGATTCTACATGCTCATTCAAGCAAGTACACTTAACAGGTCAACAGCCCTGATAATCAGAAGAAATATGTAAGTGATTGTAGTGACATCACAAGAATAGGGAAGGTAGCCTATTAGTGTACATTTAAAGTGACAATGAAGTATTCTAAGTCTTAAGTCTAGCCAGATTTACAAGGATACTGTAATTTAAGGGTGATTTATCTGCCTTTGTTCCCATACTGCTTTTATACATACTATATGAGAAGAGGAGGCTGAGTTGGAAGGCGAGGTTAAATGTGTCAACAGCTTAGTGACATTGCATTGTCACAAAAGATCTAGTAAGTCGAGCGCCCCCCCCTCCACCCATGAATTCTATTGACCTTTGTCTATTACCAATGTAGCTTTGACCATTGGTTGACTAGATTCTTATATTAGAGATAGTAATAGTAAACTCTTCTGTGCTTTAAATTCAGTGAATGCTCCTGGTTATTTGTGCATGACACATACTTGGATGCAGGTAAATGCCTTGTATATGTATCTTCTGTACCTAGTGTTATCAGTGGATTTCAGGTGCCAATAAAAACAACCTAAACAAAGACCTGAATCTAACTTCCTGGTGACTTAATGATAAGAGTAAGTTTTACTTAAGCTAAACTTTTTGTCATAAAATTTAAAGCACAATAATAATACTAAAAATAAATGTGTCCTCAAATCAAGTTCATTTCCTGGTGCACTTCATTGACATATCAATATAATTTTCTTGTTAACGGCACAGAAATTAAGTTGTCTTCATCCTTGATACTGTTTTGACTTTCCAGTTCAGTCAATTATTCTGAAGTCTCTTGAAAGATCATTCAAGTACTATCTTAACTGACAAGGTTAGTCAGATACTTCTACCTAATGGAGATACAGTAATACAGATACAGTAATAAAACTGGAAAATGTATTCCATACCATCATTACTACAAGTTTCATTAGTCAACAATTAATCAACAATTTATACATAGCTGTAAATAACCAAATGTTAGAGAAGCATCCTTCATGTTAAAGATCTCCCTCACATTTAACTTTCTCTTCCCACTGAAGTAAACATGTCTAATAACTAGATATAGCAGTCAAGAGCAAAATTAGTTTGAAACATCAGAGCAGCAAGGATGCAGACTTCCAATGAAGAATTTACAGAGGATGCTCTGACAAGCTGCTGCAAACATGTAAATGTGCTACTAATTTTCTGTCTCTGAAGACAATGATTTTTATCCATTAATTTGGTAGGCTGTCTGAGCAACTGAAAGCAGATTATCACAATCTGCATTTGCATTTTTCAGCAACTAATTGGGACTTAATAGGCATTCAAAGGTCAGTATGGTCATCAGCAAATTACAAAGATGATTATTTCTGTCTTACACTGAAATGTTATTTTGCTTTTAAATGACTATTTTTTTTCTGAGAGCACCATACATTTTTTTTGGGGGGGGCTAATAAAAAGCATTACATCATGCATTAGTTTTTCTTTCAGTTAAACCACACTTCATGCTGACACTAAAGTGAGGTAATATGGATTTTTGAAATAGATCTTTTTAACATTTATAAGTTAGCATGTTTTATTAATCTAGGTGAAATGTTAATATATATTTCTTGTCCATGCACGACATGCCATATAATATATTCAAATAATATATTCAAAATAATATATTCAACTATACAAATCAAAGAGAATTACAGACAGTCCTCACTTAACTATGGTAACTGGATTGGCAACTCTGTTACTAAGCAACATGATCATAAAGCACATCATCATATGACCTCCTTGACTTATGATGGCAGTTGCAGCAGTCCCAGTTGCTGTCCTTAGGTTAATCTGCCTTGTGATGGGAAAAAAATACCTTCACTAGACATCTACACTGCTCAAAAAAATAAAGGGAACACAAAAATAAGACATCCTAGATCTGAATGAATGAAATATTCTTATTAAATACTTTGTTCATTACATAGTTGAATGTGCTGACAACAAAATCACACAAAAATTATCAATGGAAATCAAATTTAGCAACCCATGGAGGTCTGGATTTGGAGTTACACTCAAAATTAAAGTGGAAAAAAACACTACAGGCTGATCCAACTTTGATGTAATGTCCTTAAAACAAGTCAAAATGAGGCTCAGTAGTGTGTGTGGCCTCCACATGCCTGTATGACCTCCCTACAATGCCTGGGCATGCTCCTGATGAGGTGGCAGATGGTCTCCTGAGGGATCTCCTCCCACACCTGGACTAAAGCATCCCCCAACTCCTGGACAGTCTGTGGTGCAACATGGCGTTGGTGGCTGGAGCAAGACACGATGTCCCAGATGTGCTCAATTGGATTCAGGTCTGGGGAACAGGTGGGCCAGTCCATAGCATCAATGCCTTCATCTTGCAGGAACTGCTGACACACTCCAGCCACATGAAGTCTAGCATTGTCGTGCATTAGGATGAACCCAGGGGCAACCGCACCAGCATATAGTCTCACAAGGGGTCTGAGGATCTCATCTCGGTACCTAATGGCAGTCAGGCTACCTCTGGCGAGCACATGGAGGGCTGTGTGGCCCGCTAAAGAAATGCCACCCCACACCATTACTGACCCACTGCCAAACCGGTCATGCTGGAAGATGTTGCAGGCAGCAGAACGTTCTCCACGGCGTCTCCAGTCCCTGTCACGTCTGTCACATGTGCTCAGTGTGAACCTGCTTTCATCTGTGAAGAGCACAGGGTGCCAGTGGCAAATTTGCCAATCTTGGTGTTCTCTGGCAAATGCCAAACATCCTGCACGGTGTTGGGCTATAAGCAGGACCCCCACCTGTGGATGTTGGGCCCTCATACCACCCTCATGGAGTCTGTTTCTGACCGTTTGAGCAGCCACATGCACATTTGTGGCGCACTGGAGGTCATTTTGCAGGGCTCTGGCAGTGCTCCTTGCACAAAGGCAGAGGTAGCGGTCCTGATACTGGGTTGTTGTTGTCCTATGGCCTCCTCCACGTCTCCTGATGTACTGGCCTGTCTCCTGGTAGCGCCTCCATGCTCTGGACACTACGCTGACAGACACAGCAAACCTTCTTGCCACAGCTCGCATTGATGTGCCATCCTGGATGAGCTGCACTACCTGAGCCACTTGTGTGGGTTGTAGACTCTGTCTCATGCTACCACTAGAGTGAAAGCACCGCCAGCATTCAAAAGTGCCCAAACCATCAGCCAGAAAGCATCGGAACTGAGAAGTGGTCTGTTGTCACCACCTGCAGAACTACTCCTTTATTGGGGATGTCTTGCTAACTGCCTATGCTTTCCACCTGTTGACTATTCCATTTGCACAACAGCATGTGAAATTGATTGTCAATCAGTGTTGCTACCTAAGTGGACAGTTTGATTTCACAGAAGTGTGATTGACTTGGAGTTACATTGTATTGTTTAAGTGTTCCCTTTATTTTTTTGAGCAGTGTACTTCATGATAGCCACATTCTCAATATTCTAAATACAGGTAGTCCTTGACTACAACAGTTCATTTAGTGACTGTTCAAAGTTACACCAGCACTGAACAAGTAACTTATAACCATTTTTCACAATTGCAACCTTTGCAGTATCCCCATGATTATTTGATCAAAATTCAATGCTTGGCAACTGGTTCATACTTATGACCTTTGCTATGTCCCAGGGTCATGTCATCTCCTTTTACAAGCAAAGTCAATGGGAAGCCAGATTCACTGAACAACTAGGCCATTAATTTATCAACTTAACAACTGTGGAAAGAAAGTTCGTAAAATGGGGGAAAACTCACTTAACAAGTGTCTCACTTAACCACAGAAATTTGGGGCTTTATTTGTGGTCTAAATCAAGGACTATTTGTAATCCACATACCCAACACATAACACGGACACTATCTTCTTCAAAATGTATATGCAGTGTTTTATTTTTGAAGACAAAAAAATATTTAGGGATATGCAAAATATCTCATACAGTTCCATCTGTAACTTGATAAAATAAATCATTCAAATGATATCATATAACTGCCCATTGCAGCTGGCAGCAAATCTAAAAAATAAATATTTCTTTAAGAATTGCAGACAGATATTATGTGCCACATACATTCCAAAGTAGATTTTTTTTATTTATAGTCCTTGGCTTATAACTACAATTAAGCCTAAGGAAGACTGAAATTTTGAAATGTAATTTTTTTTCTTGCTTCAAGGATTTCCTTTCCTAAATAAAGCAGAAAACACAAGACAAAGATCTGGCTGTTACATCGCATACGAGTGAAAAGTTTTGCATGAATGAGCTGGGAACATGCTTTGCCTCTAAAACTAATTGTATTCTTTTATCTCTGAATGCAACATTGCTTGGGGTCCCAAAGGTTCTTTTTCAAGAGGCAACTTGACTTTCTTGTTTTTCTTTGATGACATTTCTCTTCTCAGCTTTGAAGAAGCTTCTTGGATGAAAAACTAAACTTCTTCAAAGAAAAACAAAGTCCAGTTGCCTCTTGAAAAAGCACCTTTGAAACAACTATGACCTGGATGACAGAGAATCTCCATAGACTGCTTGGGGTCATTTCCATTTTTATTCAGTCAACTTCTGTCAGTTCCCGGTGAAATGAGAACCATTTTTCAAGTCAAAACATTTACTTATTTGCAGGCCACCTTTATTATTTTTATAAATAACTCAAGGTGGCAAACATATCTAACACACCTTCCTCCTCCTATTTTCCCCACAACAACAATTCTGTGAAGTGAGTTGGACTGAGAGAGAGGCCTAAAGTTAGCTGGCTTTCATGGCTAAGGTCTTGAACTCAGAGCCTGGTTTCTATTCAGTTGCCTTAACCATAAGACGAAGACGGCTCTCAAACACATATTCTTCCATTTTACTTCAATTATCTACAAAACTTTTGCTCTTCCCTCTCTACAAATTACCATTTTTCATGTAAAAATACAATAATTGTGTACTGCCTAAAATTAAACTCCTGAAACTCCTAAAGATAAAAGATAAGATGGAAGTGCTAAAAATGTAAAGTTTTAGCTTTCCAGCTTGTGAAAAAATCTTTTCATTTTATGATCTTAGATAACTTAATGACACTGCTGTTCCAGATTAAACCAACTGTGTATTTTAATTTTTAATGCTTTAATGTCTGTACTATTGTAACTGCTCTTATTTTTCTATATTATGTTCACTGCCCAGAGTCATTTGGTGATATAGATTGGCCATATAAAACAAATAAATACATAAATAAATAAAGTTCAGGTTATTTACTAAACTAATTGCTTCAAGTTCTTCCAAAAAATCCACAAATAAAAATCAGTATATTTAAAATAAAAGAACAAAGCATATCCTGTAAAAAATTATGATGTCTTCCCTAGTTAAAATAAATGTTTCTTTATTAACAAATTAATATTCAAAATCTAGAAGATGAAAAGTAGTCCTTAACTTATAACTATAACTGAAACCAGAATTATGCTCATAAGTCATGCAGGTCATCAAGCAGGCTGTCATGTGACTCACCCAATTTTGCAATGGTCATTAAGAAACGTGTTTTTTTTTTTACTATGGTCATTTAGAAATGTGGCGGTTGTGAAGCATTGCTTGCAATGTCTATTTTTTCCCCAGAAACAGCAAGTACATGTCAGTTTCCAGCAAAAAAAAAAAACCCATCATAAATCATAATCACATAACTGCTGGATGGTGCAAATGGCCATAAATGAGAGCTGGCTGCTGAGTGCCCAGAATGCAATCATCTGATTGGGCACAGAATTAACTATCAGAACTTTAATCTGGATTTGGGAGGGGATCTGTTCTAACTTTGAACTATTACTAAGTAATCAATAATAAGTCAACAACTTATTATTATATATGCACACACAGAGAAGGCATGGCAGCAGTCACCAACCTATAAGTTTTATCCAGTGTTTCTCAACTTCAGCAACATTAAGATATCTGGACTTCAAATTCGAGAATTCCCCAGGCAACATGCATACTGTAGAAATTCTGAGAAACACTGATTTAATTACTTTGAAAACTTTCAGCATTTAAGCAAATAGCTGAATGGTGGTAAAAATGGATGGTAACTCTCAATCATACGAAGAAATTATGTAAAAAAATGTATAATGTTTGGCATTGGAAAACTTAATAGCTACAAAGGAACACACTGTATTTAGTTCCTACTTTATACAAATGGGGGAAAAACTTTCTCTAAAATCAAAACAAAGCATACTTTGTTATTAGAGTAGGTGCCAAAATGACAAATGAGACCTTGAATTGGGGAGCATACTATTCTTGTCAATCTTCAAGGGCTTCTTCCCTCTTTCCCCACATATCTGTATTTGCTGATCCCCTTTTTCTTCCTTTTCTTCCTTCAGTTGCAACAGATTTGGCACTTGCCTGATTATGGCTTTTTCATGGCCAATGATCTGAACTAATGATGGGACCCTACTTATGGCAAATGGCTCATTCCAGTTTCTGTACAAATCTTTCACAAGGGCCTTATTTTTTTTTTTGACCCCCGAAAAATGGCTAGGCCGTCTTTTTGGGGTTCACTTAATTCCCCCCCTTGCATCGTCGGGTGGGCAGGCAGCGACAGCTTGGATGTTGACCTCAGTGTTGGTGGGGCACTTCATATTGGGAGACCTTCTGCCACCGTTGCTTTCCCTTCTCCCTTGCTGCCGCGGAGTTTAAAGCAACGCCGTGGCGTTTTGCGCAGCCACATGCGGCCAGCCAGGGCTCCTCCCTGCAACCGGAGCCCGGTGGAGACACTTGGCTTCAGGCACTCCTGTCACCGCCTTCCCTTCACCTTCGAAGGTAAAGCCAATCATTTTAAAAATGACGCCCTACTACAACAAAGACTCCCCTGCCTGAGAGGGCAGCCCAACACCACGTGGGGAGGCGAATCTCCCGGGGCTGCAGTGCAGGATCGGCCCACCTCAGGAGAAGCGCCCAGCTGCCATCCCTGCCTGGCGCTGGGCAGAGCGTGAAGAGCTTCGCCTGGGGTGCCCAGCGCAGCTGAGAGGCAGGCCCTTTTTCCTGGCAGCAGAGCTCTCCCCAAGGCAGCGAGCGCCTCCCCACTGGACCCTCTGCTCATCCCACCAGGGCCGCGCCAGAGACGTGCGGGCTGGGCAGAGCCAGGAAAGCGAGCCACGGGGGCGCTCCCGCTTGCCAAGCAAAAGAGCCAGGCCGACCTGAGCTTGGCTTCCTTCCCAAGTCCCTCCAGCGCGAACCCGAAGGGGCCACCAGGAGAGGCTGCCCGAAGCAGTGATAGCGCCCACCAGTCCGCAGACAGGGAGGCGAGGTGATGGCAGCGCTGCTTCCCTGGCCGGCGGAGAGAGCCCGAAGCCGCCCATCCTTTCCACCCCTCGCCCAGCCCATCCCCGTCCCCACGCATCTCCAAATGTGCCAGCAGCTCGAAACGCTGCAGCAGAACAGGAATCAGGCAGAGGTGCTGACTCGGCGGGGCTCAGCTTGGAGGAGGACGCGGCACAGGCACAGTAGGGTGTCGTTTTTAAAAGAATTGGCTTTGCCTTTGAAGGCAAAGGGAAGGCGGCGACAGGAGCACCTGAAGCCGAGTGTCTCCGCCGGGCTCCGGTTGCAGGGAGGAGCCCTGGCTGGCTGCGCATGGCTGTGCCAAACACCGCGGTGTTGCTCTAAATGCCGCGGCAGCAAGGGAGAAGGGAAAGCAACGGTGGAGGAAGGTCTCCTGACATGAAGTGCCCCACCAACACCAAAGTCAACGCAGGCAGCACCATATCCGGGTATGCAACAAAAGTACTTCCTAACGGCAAGGCCCCCCCGCCATTCCCCATTTCGCATGTTTAATATAGGCATTAATTGGGGGGGAGGGGCTTAATTTGATTTTATGCCGATAAAACATGCTGCGGCTTCCTATTGGTGGAGGCCATATTGTTGGAGAAGCACGGTAGTCATACTGGTGAATACTCATACTGCTCATAGGCCAGTCACAATGACTGCATCATATTTGTGTAAAACTTTTTTCTTCAAGGTTTTTTTAAAAAGAGCACTACTAATCACTATATTGCTGCAAACCTTGATGGTTATGTGGGTTCTGGGTTTTGTATGCACCTTTAATGGTTCAGCAGACTGCTAATACTTTACTTTGCTGTGAGTAATTAAAAAGAAACACTAACATGCAGTGATACAACTGAGAGGCTCCTCAACTGAGATTACAAAAGAACTGTGCCTAATGGAGAAAATAGCATGAGTCACATCATGTAAATGGAAAAACTCTGCTTTTTCAGCTCAACAAGCAGTTCTGAAGTCCAGCTGCTATGAGGAAGCCTCATAGAGCCTCCCAATTGAGCTGACCCAATGAGATCTAGTACAAGCATGCAAGGAGAAGGTAAAGGCAGTAAAAATATATTGCAGACACTTAGCTTTTACAAAGCCCACCCCCCACAAAAACCCATCTACCATTTTTGTGGCTGTAAAGAAAAAAAGATGGTAAGGAAAAACCACAGATGGAAGACAATCTCTATGCATATATTTAGAAGTGTTTCTCGAAAGCTTCTTCTATTACTCAATCTAGTTATTAAGTTTGAATCCCAAAGACAGGTGTAATTTTGCAAAGCCATATACTCTGGAATACCAATGGAATTTGTATTAGTTTTTCACAATCAACATTTAATATTGCAGAATTATTTAAAGAAACATTTTTAAAAATTTCATTCTATTTTGGGCCCTCAGATCACCCACATACACAAAATAAAGAGAAAAAAGCATTCCTTTTAAAACTAATTTCTATTTTCCTGCCACTCAAAGCTGCAGCTATCATCACAATGATGAGCCCTAGAGATACTTTGACAGATGGATATTGAACAGCAGGTGTACTTTTGCGTTGTCAGTCCATTTAATATGGAGACAATGTCAGCTTGGCAATGTAACAAGTATTGTTCTGTATTCTGCACAGTAGTGGATTTGTAAGCTGTGCAGATGCAGATAGATAAACTAAACAAAACATCCATAACAAAGTACTTTTATTGGTTCATCAGGTATCCTCATGACTCACATTTGTGATGAAGTTCTTCTTTAATGACCAATCCTTTGTATATCTGTCTTGTAGATAAAAAGATTATTTATCTTCTATCCTTTTTCCCTCATCTTGTAGCGATAGAAGTAGAAGAGTTACCACGAGTCCATGAGTTCAGCCAAGAGTGAGGAAAACTTCCCCCAACCCCTTGAGGGTCAATTTAGTGACCAATCAGGATTACAGATGTGGTCACGTAATATGGACTACATTTCCCAGGATACCTTAACTACATTTACCACGATGCATTCCCTTAAGGGGACAGCTCACAAGTGCTACCTAACTATCCAATTCCCATACACTGGCTAGACAGTACAAGTATCTTTACATATTCTGAAAAGAAGAATAAAAATGTTAATGAAACACTTACGATCAAGCCCGTTGACATATCTCATTGTAATTTCACAGTGCCCCCACACCGCACTGACTATAGGATACAGTTTTTTCCCTTTTAAGCCCCTGAAGGCCACTCCAAGATACTGTCCATCCACGATGAAGCTAAGGGTTCCTTCATCCATATCCAAAACCACCAATAAGGAGTCTGGAAGTACAAAAGACTCATCTGGTTCCAAAAACACAGGATAGGTCACTCCAGGCTGGTTTTTGCAGTTGTGGTAAAGTTTGTTCCGTCCAAGGTCCCAGCCCCATGATTCATTATTGCTACCAACCAATGATGTATATCCTACAGAATGCAAAGGGGCTTCTGCTGTTGAGACCCCAACTACTGCATGTGTTCCTCGTTGCCTAGTGGGCCAGTGAATTTGCCAGACATGGAGTCCCCTTGTATAGCCAACTTTTCCCCTGATGCAATCTGTGCTTTGAGCAACCGGGTGTCTATGAAAGGTTAGTCTGTCATCTTCCTTCACAAATATATTTAAGGATCGATCTTCGTTGTTCCAAGCATGTTTGAATTGGACCTCCAAGTGGGCTGGGGGCATATCCAGTAACATATCCAATCGTGCAGGCTTGCAGAAATCTGGCCCCCTCAATTCTCGTTTAACTGGTCTATATGGGGGATCCCGAACATCCACAGACTTTATACTCCCTGAGATTTTTTGGCCCATCGCTCAGCTGCAGATTGCTTGGTTGCAGGGAGTGAAGGGTAAATGTGGGCCCAGTGTCAAGTCATGAAAGCACTTTCAAGCTGAGCCAATGACTCACTATGCAGCAACTTGATTTACTTCTTTCTGGACTCGTTCAGAGCCAATGTTTTCTGAAAACACACTTCTGAAATAAAGCAGAAAGTTACCGGTTAAAAAGTAGCCAAATTATAAACCACATAATTATTCTTTCAAAAGAAAAACAGAGAGGAAAAAAGGAGAAGGGGGATTTGTGCCAAGTTGCTTTAAAATTAAGACCTAACTATTCTCAGCTTCGTGGCCTTTGTACTTCAGTGCTTGTTAACCAGACTGTCAGCTGGATATATTGAGTCTACAGTTTAAGAGCACAGACAGTCATTTCCTTTTTTCCACAACAGACAGAGACATTCCACACCTTTTGCCCTTCCACCCAAAGTCTAGTCAAGAGGGATGTGACACTGTACAAACAGCTTGCCCCTATTATCAAGTATGTACGAGACTGTGGCCATTTTCATTTCTAATTATTTATTTTACCTTAAAGACATTCTTCATGCAAACTTACTTTTACCTCTTTCTCTTGTTAAATCTACCTTTTGTTCCAAGAAGATGCAGACATATCGTAGCAAAAATAAATAAAAAATGAAACCACTGTGCCTCCTTATAAACATGTAGGTTTAACATCTTAACAATTAATATAGTTTTTGAAAGAGATGTGGTGGTGATGGAAAAGAAGTTTATGTAGGTGGTTTTTTTTATTACCAAGTCCTATGAATAGTTTGGTTTTAAAATTAGAAGCAAAGCTACTAAGAAGAAAAGGGAAAAGGGAAGAGGGAGGGAGGGAGGGAGGAAGGAAAGCCCCATGCAGTTTAAAACCATTTCCGTATAGTTGCAAGAAAACATATAATGATCAGTAGCTGAAATCAGCTCAAGGGAGTCTTTATCTGGAAGATTACAAAATGGAATAAATAGTTTATTCCATAAAAGAAGATGGATTTTATTTCATAGAAGATTGTACAGTACATTGTAGGAAATACCATCTGGCTAAGAACCTTTGAACAATATTATGGAACCCATACGTTTAAAATTGTCATAGTGTATTGGGCTAATCTCAAATGAAGCATGGTTTAATCTTACAATCAGTATCTTAAGATAATTTGACTTGCTAAAAAAATGGCAAATGAGAGATAATTGTTAATTATCCTGTCTTTAGTCATCACTGATGGTTCAAATTGTATAGCTTAGATAGACTATTTTCAAAACTTATTCCAAAGACTAACTGCCATAGCATTTGTGGCTATTTTTTTTATTATGTTGAAGTCCAAATCTTTGTATTCTCAGCCAATTTATTAGGTTGTTATAGTCAAGGGTGATAGTATTTGGGACTCAAGATATCTAGATAATGTTATATAAAATGAGGTCATTCAGGATTATTTTCCAAATACCTGAGAAAATGTGATCAGTGATTGTGAGGTGAGCAGCATCTATTATATTCCCGCTCCCCTCCACTCAATTCTCAGAGATTGCCTGGACAAGTTCCTGCAGTTTTCTTGGCAAGTTTTTTTTAAAGTGGTTTGCCATTGCCTCCTTCCTAGACCTATCTGCAATGTCTACAGCTGAAATCATGAAGAATTCCCCTACATTACCTGACAAACTGCTATTTTTAAGATTTCACATCTGTCTTGTGGAAAAGGTCACTTGTAATTAAGTCATGTTACATCTGAAGGCCTATATCTCTGCTAAAATGTTCTCTAATAGTTTTTGCTTAGCTTTCATCAAATTGCTGGAAGAAAAAATAAGTTGTTTAAAATATTATAGGGACAAAAATATTTTTGTGGTTTCACATGTATGTATACCCTACATAATGGAAAAAATGTTCAGGATAACAGCTCAGTTTGCACATAGCAGACAGTAATCCAAATTGAAGCAGGAAAAAGAGTGTTAGTTTCATTTTCCAGTGTTTTTCATGGAACTGCCAAGATATTAAATAGACCATTGTCAGTACCAATAATTTTGCAAAAATTAAGTTGTGCAAATAGTATTCCACTATAGAAAATGCATGCTATATCACAAGAACATCAGTCAGAATGTATTGAAAGCAAGTGAGATTATCAATTTAGTTGTGAAGAAAGATCTGACGATAAAAATAGTGACAAAAACTAAAGAGTATCATGATGAATCCATATTAAACAAAGTCAATAATATAATTCTGTGCTCATCCGCATAGTTGCCCAGGCAGTTTCTGAGAACTGGACAGGAATAAATGGAAGAAAAAAAATAAAAAAACAGATTTAATTTTTGAAAAAGGCTTTTTAAATTTGAAATTTTCTTCTATTAATAACTGTAGCACATTTCTTTTACATTCAAAAGTACTGCTATACAAACTTTGTTCCCTATGAATTTTACTCCGCTAGTCATAGCTGACTTTAGGGGGAGGTGTTTATCTCTATTTCTTTAAGCTATTAATTGAGCTAGCACCTTCCAAAGATGTTTCCGCAGAGCAAATGGAGAAACATGGAATGCTGTCACCTTCCCACAGTGGTACCTGTTTATCTACTTGCAATTACATGCATTTGAACTACTAGGTTGGCATGAGCTGAGGCAAGTGATGGAAGCTCTGTCACACGATGGTAAGGCTCCAACTGCTAGAGCATAGACTTCTCTAGCATCATTTAGGCCACTGAAGCACTATGCTTCTACTTCTCTACTAGAGTTCTATATAATTATTTTAAAGCAAATTAGTAATTATTGAAAAAATATTTCCATACATATAATCATCCAATAAGTATATTACATTTATCAACATGAATACTTATTAAAGTTTTACTGCCTATAAGCTTACTTTACATCAATCATCACTTTTTGCTTATCCTGGCTTTAATATTAAAGTATAATGGCAATATTCTCCTATCACAAAAATTGAATTTATATGTACCTTACCAGTCCTACGATACAAACGACCCTAAAAGATTATCATAGGACACCTCGTAAAGACCAGTTGCACACCTACCAGATGTAGCAAATCTGGACACTGTGCCAGTAAACATGACTATTTTTATGCTTTTCACTTGCCAATTTTCTGCTCTACCCAATTCTTCAAAATCTAGACATAAATGAGCCTACATACTTATTCTGACCCACACCCTTTTCCAACAAATCAAACACAATCCAAAGGGAACAGAAACCTTGTAATGCTTCTGCAAAATAATTAGCTGTGATAAGCACAAACCTTGCCAAACTGTGCAAGACTTGTCAAAAGATAACAGACAAGAAATAATTTGCAATACAAGAATCTTCAAATACAAACTCAGGATACTCAGGAATGTCCGCAAGGCTGGAGTTTCAAAATGTTTTTACCTTCTGCAAAGAACTTTCATTTCAAAGCTGGCTTTTATCTTCTTGAAGGAGGGGCCATTACCTTGCAGCCTTACTCCCGAGTCGCCTGTGCTGTTGTAGCTGCTCTTTCCTACGAGCAATCCTGTGTGAATGCGCACTTGGCACAGGCTCCTTGGGAACCTCCTCATCACTGCTTCCAGCCCCCACAATCTCTGAAGGCAGCAGTCCACCTACCTAATGGTCCTGGACGCTCATCTGAGTCCTCACTCTCAGTCATCCATACCTGCTGCCGGCTAACCATAACAATACTAAAAAAACAAAAACCCACACACATGCCATTAGTGTAATATTTTATTTACAAGCATTATTTGAGTCCTGTATAGGTTACAGAGGCAATTGTAGAAAACAAACAAATTTATTTTCATAGGCCAGTGGCTTTTTTGCTGGTGCACCTATTTGTCCAGTAAAAAAATAGAACTTTCCCCAAAAAGGTTGCTGAAAGAGTTTCCTGCAAAGGCAAAAAACATTGCAATATGCCATGTGACACAATCGACTTTGACACCTGTGCTTTAGCTAGTACAATTTTTGAAGAAATAGATTTGTAATGGAATACTCTGGCCTGAGTTTGGCATGCACATTTTTATTTATTCAGCAAATAAAAGTGACTCTGGACAACTTAAATTTCTAAAAATCAAAGAAAATATACAGAGCAATATTTATCTAATAGATGCTAAGTGGGTAGGAAACTTTCCTTGAGTCAATACAAAGAAATAGGACCAAAGCTTTCAAGGAAGCTCTGGCTTAATGTACTTGTAGACCTTGACCTTCAAATAATTGTTTAATGGTCACTCAGTTAAGACAGACTTTTAAAAACCTACTTCTGACCTGCCCTCATATAACTGTTAACCCTCCTCTGAAGTCATGTGATGACATTTGGAGCATTTGACAACCTGTGCACATTTACAAGAGGTTGCAGTGTCCCATGGTGATATGTTGGCAATTTGCAATTTTTTGTCAGTTTCTGGTGTTTTTGCCATGTCTCTGATTTGCTTAATAACCATGTGATTTGCTTTGCAACTTGGGTGATCTGTTTTAGAGCACTGTAAAAATGGTTGTAAAATTACATCATGTCACCTAGTGCCTTAAAATTACAACAATGACTTACAAATAAAATTCCAAGCTCCATTTGGCCTGTAAATCTAGCATTACTAGCACTGTACACAGTATACACTTTCCAATATTCTGTAATCTAACTTCCTTTTCTTTCAGAAAAGAGAAGACTTCTGGAAATTAAGAACTTAGCTCTCTTTGACTGTGCTGTTGAAAGGGTCTGGACAAGGTAAACTATTTAACTAGAACCTGCAATTGTTTAATTGGGGTGGCGGGGGGTAGTAATTTGCTGAACTGTGCTTAAGTCAAGTCTTGTTGTCCCATGTTCTTTTTCTAATCAGTCAAATGACCTCTTTCTTTGTGAATATGGATATGAAGGTATTTTATATTTAATCTTATTGATTTATTATCATTTTCAATTTGTTTCAATTTTTTTTTATATAAACATTTTTCTTAAAAATAAATCTAAAAAACAGTTGTCATCTTGTGATCTGCTCACAGCACTGCATTTCCATTCACAAATTTATCAACTGTTTTCCCAGGACCTAAACAACTTTTGCAGTTTATTTCTTTTACCTGGAATGATTTCATTTTAAAATTTAAAGCTTGGGGGGTGCAGTGGCAAAATGGTAGCAGTAGAAATTACCATGCTGCTACCCCCAAAGCAGGAAGCATTGCCTGAACTCAGAAAAGTCTGGAATAGCAGGTTTAAGGCTTCCTATTTTTACTCCATCAGATTTAGACATTTGTTATAGCACAGCTTTGCTCTAGCACAGGGGTCCCCAACCGCCGGGCGCGGACGGTACCGGCCGCGGAACAAGCCTTACTGGGCCGCTGGTTGCTGGGCGCCGCCATCTTTTTGGTAAAAAGTGCTTCCGGTGAGCTTTTCCGGGTAGAAAGCTCACCGGAAGCACTTTTCATCAAAAAGATGGCAGCATCAAGCTTTGGTGAGCTTTTCCGGGTAGAAAGCCATTTCTACCCGAAAAAGCTCACCGGGCATGGCGCCGCCATCTTTTCGTCAAAAAGATGGCGGCGCCCAGTTGACGCTGCCGGGCCGCGGCGCCCAGCTGATGCCGGAACCGGGCCACGGCGTCGAAAAGGTTGGGGATCACTGCTCTAGCACACAAACTGATTATTGTTTCAGGTTCACAAGCATCTAAAACTGATTATTGTTTCAGGCTCACAAGCATCTAAGACAATTGATTTCAGAATATATGAATACATGGATCATGCAGTCAGTTATGGCATGATATCAGATCAAAGAGAAAAGAGAAGAAATAAGTGTAGACAGGATTGACTTAACTATAATGTATAGGCCTATTTTATTTTATCATACTTATTTTGAAAATAAACATACTTTCATCCAGCAGAACATCTATGATAAAGGTAAAAGAGGTAAAATACCTGATGTTAATTTTTTACAAGCTCATTTTTAAAAAAAATATGGAGAAGCAAGATTAATCCATATAGGAGAAGAACAAAAGCATCTACCAAAAGCTGAGTAGAAAACAATATTGCTAGAGCAGGGGTATCAAACTCAAGGCCCAGGGCCTGAATCCAGCCCATGAGATGTTTAGATCTGGCCCACAGGGCTTCCCTGGAAACAGCAAAGAGAGAAAAACAGCAAAAACAGAGCTCAGAAGGGCATCCTGTGGCCCTCCCAAGTTCCGTTTTCACTAACAGGAAGCCATGGCAGCTGAAGATGGAGCTTGCGAGGGCTCCAGGTAACCCTCCCGAGCTCCATTTTTGCTGGCAGAGGATTTCAGGAAGCTTTCACAGCTAAAAAGAGACCTCAGGAACCCGTTTTCACTGGCAGAGCTGACATTAGGACTGAAGACATCTGGAATTTTAGTTGCAGATTGTGAGGTGGGGGGGAGATGATCTTCCTGCTTCAAAGAAGTAAACCCTTTACCTAAGGTTTATCAGCATATTTGTAAAATAATCCAGTTAATTAACTGCAAGAATAGAAAATGCTGGAAGGTATATATAATAATTTTAATTAGGCTAGGACAATAGTATATGCACCTTAGTTAAGAGTGCTCTTGACATAGCTATTGATCATGGCTGATAAAACATCACCAGCTCATTATGCTTCAACTATATATGATTAAGAAGGAAAAGTTATTGGGTTAGAGATGCAGGATATTTTCCACCCTCATCAAAGCTTTCAGCTTTTCTTTTACTATTGATCAATCTGGAGCCTGCTCAGTGTTCTGATTTACCAGCACAAGCCAAGTAAAATCATCATAAAAATAAAATAAAACATAAAAATCTTTATTTTTATACTTTCATCCTTCACACCACTGTACGATAGTTCCTACATATCACAAGAAAGTTGGACCAATACTAAATGTGTGAATGTACATATACTCACAATGTTTGCTGATATTTGTAAAAACAAGACAAATATTATGGATACTTTTCAGAATTCTTCCTTCTTCAGCTTAAGAAGAATTGATCTTTTTTAGTTTTGGTATAGTTTAGTTTTCTTTATAAGGCATTTTTTTAAAAAATTATATGTCTTCTTTGTTTTCTTTATGTCTTGATTAATTTATCAGCTAATCTGAAAACAAATTTCATTGTTTAGAATCATAATTTTGCATGATCTTTCAGAAATGTATAAAGTACTTAAAATGTAAAAGACTGCATCATTTACCTTCAATCTGGGAAAGCCTAATATTTTAATTATAGGAACACATGAAAGAAAGTAGGTATATAAGGTAAAATCCTGGCTATTTTATTGTATTTCAGAATGGTTCTTTGCTGTCCCTGGAGCATTAGTATCTGTATCATGAAGAGTGTAAAAGAAAACTCTGTGAATACTGTGCAGTTCATTCTGGCTGAGAATCCCATTTGTTTAAATACTTTCAATTCAAGTTCCAAATATCAGATGGGCAAGTATAATTTCCTCAAGATCTTACCTTTAGGGACAATAAGAAAAAAAGTATATAAAAAAGAGTGACCAATATATTTGCATTACAGAGAGATTCTGTAACAATTAGGTAGAATTATCAATTGTATTTTAAAAAAGATTACAGGATACTTCCTTGAGGAAAGACCTTGCTTGCTAAATTTTGAGGAAGTATTCAGCTAAGTATTCACAATGAGGTTTGATTGGTTTGCCAATGACAAAAGGCAAACACCCCACTGAGAACAAGCATTCTTTACTTTTAAACTTCTACTATTATCTGTTGATTATGCAACAATGCTTTCAACAAAGCAATGGCTAAAAAGACTTCGGTGGTAAAGGAAACTGGCAGAGTGAGTATCTCTTATGCTATGTAGTGACATTGTTGGTGAATTTCAATTACAGGAACATGAATAGAACTTGACTGAATTCTATATATCAGCTGTTGTTTGGGGATTTGCAGCTTAGTATAATCTTTCTTAGAAGTTGCAAACCCTTGAATACAATACTTTCCTAAAACATTGTTTGGAAGAAAACTCTTAACAATCACAACATTAAGGATTATAATTATATATCATAGTATCTTTCACTCCACTCTGATTGTTCTGTAGAAAAGAACAAATCAATTTATAATCAAGCCAGTTTAAAATCCTAAATGCTATAAGACATAATTATGATATATATATTTATCCAAACTAATGTTGCCACTATGTGATAAAATATACAACAGAAAAGGGAAAATAATAACTACAACTTACAAAATTCCCCAGGCATAAAAGGGGATAGTGTGAGTTACAATTCAGCAATATGTTACCCATCCCTGAATGATAAAACAATCCAAAACACAGTAATCTTATGCATATTTACTCTTAAGAGAATTTACTCTTCCACAATTCCAAATTTCAACAAGTAATTCAGTGTGACTGGAATGTTTATCTTTTGAGGCCAAACCAGAAGAACATAGAATTCATCTTCAATTGGGAAGTTGACAATACAGAAACTCTTAAGAGTATTATTCAAAAACAGAATTTTGTTTTGCAAAATAGTATCCTTTTCTGGCTATAACTTTCCAATTACTTGTTATATATAGAACATAAAATTCTGAATCTGGAAAGAAGTACCTATCAAAACAACTAGTATGGAATTTAATGTCATATTCTGCATAACCTTCCTTTTAATGAAGCAGAAATAAAATCCATGACGACCAAGAGTACTGGAGAATAGGAAATTGGGGAATTCTGGTTCAGGTAATTTTGGAGGTGGTTGCAAGCCTCTAATCAAAAGACAAAACAAGCAAGATGGTAAAACACAGCATCATGATGGGAGCTGTGACTTGTTTATGTGTTCAAAAGGGGTTTCCGCTACCTGCAGGAGAGAAATAAAGCAGGACCAGCTGTTGCTCATTGTGTTGCAAACTTGGCTTACCGTATTTGCCGGCGTATAAGATGACTTTTTTGCCCTGTAAAACATGCCTCCAAGTGGGGGGTCGTCTTATACGCCGGGTCGCTCTTATACGCTGGCAAATAGTAATTGGGAAGCACTGCGGCTGCCGCGGCCGAGGCACTTTGCGCCACGGTGGAAAGCGAATCCCGTGAAGCGAAAGGAGCAGCCAGCCTTCAGGCCGATGTAGGCGGGCCTTCTTCTCCCAGCTCCCAAGGACACGAGGCGCTCAGCGGCCTCCGCTCGCACTGCCCAGCCTCCGCTCGCACCGCCCGGCCTCCGCTCGCACCGCTCGGCCTCCGCCCGGCCTCCGCTCGCACCGCCCGGCCTCCGCTCGCACCGCCCGGCCTCCGCCCGGACCGCCTGGCCTCCGCCCGGCCTCCGCTTCGCACCGGCGGCCTCCGCTCGCACCGGCCGGCCTCCGCCCGGCCTCCGCCCGCACCGCCCGGCCTCCGCCCGCACCGCCCGGCCTCCGCCCGCCCCGCGCACCGCCCGGCCTCCGCTCGCACCGCCCGGCCTCCGCTCGCACCGCCCGGCCTCCGCTCGCACCGCCCGGCCTCCGCCCCCACTGCCCGGCCTCCGCTCGCACCGCCCGGCCTCCGCTCGCACCGCCCGGCCTCCACCCGCACCGCCCAGCTTCCGCTCGCACCGCCCGGCCTCTGCCCAGCCTCCGCTCGCACCGCCCGGCCTCCGCTCAGGTATCGGGCTGGGGCTGTCAGGAGTTATTACCGCTGGCGTGGCTCCGCGCGGCTCCAGTCCCGTGTTGCCTTGGGAAGGAAAGGCAAAACCAGGAGCCGCTGCTGCCGTTGCAAAGCACCGCCGCGGCTCTTCCTTTTTGCCTTTCCCTTCCCAAGGCAACACGGGACTGGAGCCTGCTGGAGCCACGCCAGCGTAACAACTCCTGACAGCCCCAGCCGGATACCTGAGCGGAGCCCGGGCGGTGCGGCGGAGGCCGCTGAGCGCCTCGTTTCCTTGGGAGCTGGGAGAAGGAGGCCCGCCTACATCGGCCTGAAGGCTGGCTGCTCCTTTCAGCTTCACGGGATTCGTTTCCACGGTGCACAAAAGTGCCTCGAAAAAAAAAAGTGCAAAAGTGGAAGGTGTGCGGAAGAGGGGTAGTCTTATACGGCGAGTATATAACAAACTCTATATTTTGAGTGGAAATGTTGGGGGGTCGTCTTATACGCCCAGTCGTCTTATACGCCGGCAAATACGGTAACTTTATAGCCTGTCATGATGTTGCGCATACATAAAAGACAATGCTTGTATTGCAAGAGTCATTCTGATAAAACTACTTGATTTTTTGATGCTTCTATTTATTTTTATATAGTTATTCATTATGTTTTGAATAACATCCATCTCCCCTAAAAAGACTCTATTAAGAGATAGGACATTGGTACTTACCTGATATGCCCATTCTCGGTGAGCTGCGACGAGCATCCAAAGAGGTGCTTAGTCTCTGCTCAGATAGGCTGAGCTTAATTGTTAGGACACTCTTACTCCTCCCTGGCTCCTCCCTAGCATCCCCCCATTTTGGCAAAGACGAGGTGATGCAACTCCCGCCCTCTTGACTCTATTGCTTGTTTGTGGGTTATGATGATATTATTATTATTATCATCATCATCATATTTCCAGATTAGTCATTGGCCGGAACAGGATCCCACCAGACGGATATTGGGTGGGGCTGGATGCTCGTCACAGCTCACCGAGAACGGGCGTATCAGATAAGTACCAACGCACTTTCTCCATTGAGCTGCTCTGAGCATCCAGAGAGTGGGACATACCAAAGCTTGGCTTGTCCTACAGGAGGGTCTCCGTCTGGGCTGGAGTTCCCCCACTGTCAGAGTGGACTCTTTGTAACACCCTCCTTCCAAAGGAGGCCTGAGAAAAAGCAAAGACATCAATTTTTTAATGCCTAATGAAAGGAGATGGGGAAAGCCATGTTGCAACATACCATCCTCCAGATTTTTGGTACAGAAGTAGGTACCATTGGAGCGATCTAGCGTGGAACCGGACCCAAGGAATAATAGAAATACAGGAGATCATTTTCCCAAGTAATTTTGATAAATCAGCTAGAGGTACCCGTCTTAGGGTTCTGATATTCTGAGCTAAAATTCTAATGCTCTCCTGTCTCTCTGGGATAGAAACACTTTTCCTTCAATCATGTCTATTACTGAGCCTAAGTGAGATAATTGAGTTGACTGACTCTTTGCCCAATTGATGGAAAAAACATGTTGCTGAAGAGTTTGCAATGTAATTTGAGTATCCCATTCTGCCTGCTTGGATGAGGAAGATAAGGTCAAAATCTCATCCAGATAGCATTGTAGTCTGACAGGAGTGCCCCTAAGGTGGGCAGCTAATGCTGCCAGAACCTTTGTAAAAGTTCGTGGGTCAGAAGACAACCCAAAGGACAGGCTAATATATTCAGGCAGTATCCTTTTCTGGCTATAACTTTCCAATTACTTGTTATATATAGAACATAAAATTCTGAATCTGGAAAGAAGTACCTATCAAAACAACTAGTATGGAATTTAATGTCATATTCTGCATAACCTTCCTTTTAATGAAGCAGAAATAAAATCCATGACGACCAAGAGTACTGGAGAATAGGAAATTGGGGAATTCTGGTTCAGGTAATTTTGGAGGTGGTTGCAAGCCTCTAATCAAAAGACAAAACAAGCAAGATGGTAAAACACAGCATCATGATGGGAGCTGTGACTTGTTTATGTGTTCAAAAGGGGTTTCCGCTACCTGCAGGAGAGAAATAAAGCAGGACCAGCTGTTGCTCATTGTGTTGCAAACTTGGCTTACCGTATTTGCCAGCGTATAAGATGACTTTTTGCCCTGTAAAACATGCCTCCAAGTGGGGGTCGTCTTATACGCCGGGTCGTCTTATACGCTGGCAAATAGTAATTGGGAAGCACTGCGGCGCTGCCCGGCGAGGCACTTTGCGCACGGTGGAAAGCGAATCCCGTGAAGCGAAAGGAGCAGCCAGCCTTCAGGCCGATGTAGGCGGGCCTTCTTCTCCCAGCTCCCAAGGACACGAGGCGCTCAGCGGCCTCCGCTCGCACTGCCCAGCCTCCGCTCGCACCGCCCGGCCTCCGCTCGCACCGCTCGGCCTCCGCCCGGCCTCCGCTCGCACCGCCCGGCCTCCGCTCGCCACCGCCCGGCCTCCGCCCGGACCGCCTGGCCTCCGCCCGGCCTCCGCTCGCACCGGCCGGCCTCCGCTCGCACCCGGCCGGCCTCCGCCCGGCCTCCGCCCGCACCGCCCGGCCTCCGCCCGCACCGCCCGGCCTCCGCCCGCACCGCCCGGCCTCCGCTCGCACCGCCCGGCCTCCGCTCGCACCGCCCGGCCTCCGCTCGCACCGCCCGGCCTCCGCCCCCACTGCCCGGCCTCCGCTCGCACCGCCCGGCCTCCGCTCGCACCGCCCGGCCTCCACCCGCACCGCCCAGCTTCCGCTCGCACCGCCCGGCCTCTGCCCAGCCTCCGCTTCGCACCGCCCGGCCTCCGCTCAGGTATCGGGCTGGGGCTGTCAGGAGTTGTTACCGCTGGCGTGGCTCCGCGCGCTCCAGTCCCGTGTTGCCTTGGGAAGGAAAGGCAAAACCAGGAGCCGCTGCTGCCGTTGCAAGCACCGCCGCGGCTCTTCCTTTTTGCCTTTCCCTTCCCAAGGCAACACGGGACTGGAGCGCGCGATGTGAGCCACGCCAGCGTAACAACTCCTGACAGCCCCAGCCGGATACCTGAGCGGAGCCCGGGCGGTGCGGCGGAGGCCGCTGAGCGCCTCGTTTCCTTGGGAGCTGGGAGAAGGAGGCCCGCCTACATCGGCCTGAAGGCTGGCTGCTCCTTTCAGCTTCACGGGATTCGTTTCCACGGTGCACAAAAGTGCCTCGAAAAAAAAAAGTGCAAAAGTGGAAGGTGTGCGGAAGAGGGGTAGTCTTATACGGCGAGTATATAACAAACTCTATATTTTGAGTGGAAATGTTGGGGGTCGTCTTATACGCCCAGTCGTCTTATACGCCGGCAAATACGGTAACTTTATAGCCTGTCATGATGTTGCACATACATAAAAGACAATGCTTGTATTGCAAGAGTCATTCTGATAAAACTACTTGATTTTTTGATGCTTCTATTTATTTTTATATAGTTATTCATTATGTTTTGAATAACATCCATCTCCCCTAAATGACTCTATTAAGAGATAGGACATTGGTACTTACCTGATATGCCCATTCTCGGTGAGCTGCGACGAGCATCCAAAGAGGTGCTTAGTCTCTGCTCAGATAGGCTGAGCTTAATTGTTAGGACACTCTTGCTCCTCCCTGGCTCCTCCCTAGTATCCCCCAGTTTTGGCAAAGACGAGGTGATGCAACCCCTGCCCTCTTGACTCTATTGCTTGTTTGTGGGTTGTTATGATTATGATGATGATGATGATGATGATGATCATCATCATCATCATCATCATATTTCCAGATTAGTCATTGGCCGGAACAGGATCCCACCAGACGGATATTGGGTGGGGCTGGATGCTCGTCACAGCTCACCGAGAACGGGCGTATCAGATAAGTACCAACGCACTTTCTCCATTGAGCTGCTCTGAGCATCCAGAGAGTGGGACATACCAAAGCTTGGCTTGTCCTACAGGAGGGTCTCCGTCTGGGCTGGAGTTCCCCCACTGTCAGAGTGGACTCTTTGTAACACCCTCCTTCCAAAGGAGG
Source organism: Notechis scutatus (assembly GCF_049901735.1). Taxonomy (NCBI): domain Eukaryota; kingdom Metazoa; phylum Chordata; class Lepidosauria; order Squamata; family Elapidae; genus Notechis; species Notechis scutatus. The sequence continues at coordinate 133,942,845 of NC_142012.1, forward strand.
CCTGAGAAAAAGCAAAGACATCAATTTTTTAATGCCTAATGAAAGGAGATGGGGAAAGCCATGTTGCAACATACCATCCTCCAGATTTTTCGTACAGAAGTAGGTACCATTGGAGCAATCTAGCGTGGAACCGGACCCAAGGAATAATAGAAATACAGGAGATCATTTTCCCAAGTAATTTTGATAAATCAGCTAGAGGTACCCGTCTTAGGGTTCTGATATTCTGAGCTAAAATTCTAATGCTCTCCTGTCTCTCTGGGGATAGAAACACTTTTCCTTCAATCATGTCTATTACTGAGCCTAAGTGAGATAATTGAGTTGACTGACTCTTTGCCCAATTGATGGAAAAAACATGTTGCTGAAGAGTTTGCAATGTAATTTGAGTATCCCATTCTGCCTGCTTGGATGAGGAAGATAAGGTCAAAATCTCATCCAGATAGCATTGTAGTCTGACAGGAGTGCCCCTAAGGTGGGCAGCTAATGCTGCCAGAACCTTTGTAAAAGTTCGTGGGTCAGAAGACAACCCAAAGGACAGGGCGACATATTCAAAATGTTGGTTGCTGTAACAGAATCTGAGAAATTTGGTGTGAGAAGGTCTAATTGGAATGTGTAAGTAGGCCTCTGTTAAGTTGATGGAAGTTAAAAAAATCACCTTTCCTTATGCTGAGCAGAATGGTTTGCAACATTTTAAATTTGCGATAGACTAGAGCACGGTTGAGTCTTTTAAAATCTAGGATTGCCCTCCATCCCCCCGAACTCTTAGGGACTATGAAAAGTAGTGAGTAGAACCCATGCCCTTGTTGATCTCGGGCTAGTGGTTGGATGGCTTTGATTTCCAATAAACGCTTGATCGCTGTCTCCATCAAGTTCCTTTTAACAGGATCCCTGGAGAGAGAGCATTTCATGAAAAAGTCCAGGGAAGTGGAGCGGAACTCCAGAGCTAGGCCAAATCTGATGGTGTCATGGACCTAGGAATCCAACGTAGAGGAATCCCAACAGTCTGCAGAGTCTTAACTGTCCTCCAATAGGAGTAAAATCCCTGGAGTTATCTTGGGCATTGGAAACCCCGGCTCCCTGTTTCCCTAAAGGATCTCCTCCCTTGTGCTCCCCTGCGAGTTCTGTCAGCGAATTCTGATATATCCAGCTGTGGGGCACCCCTATATCCTGGGACTCTCTGGAATCTAGGTGAGAATGGACCTTGATAATAGGGATGAAAGGAGTCTCTCCGAAAGGGCTGATAGGTTCTGTTGTCTGAGCAATGAAGGAGGGAGGGGAGAATCTTCTTTTTGCTTCTGGTCACAATCAGCAGCAGATCTAGAGCAGCGCCAAACAATTTATCCCCCTAAATTGGGGAAGAGGCCAGTTTTCATTTGTGTTTGGTATCAGCTTGCCAATGTCTTAGCCATAACAAGCGACGGGCAGTAACCTGCAATGCCATGGCTTGAGTTGAACATTTGACCGAATTGTATGTAACATCCACAGAAAACTCTGTGGCTGCAATTAGTTTGGCGATGTCTTGATGCACCCTGACATTAGAATTTGGTATGGTGTCCCTCAGGTGACGGAGCCATCTGAGGGAGGACCTAGTGAAGAAGGACGTGGCCTTCTGCAGGGATGTGTAATTATTTGATTTCTAGGTTGGGCAGAGGTTGTGCCTAGATCAGGATAACCAACACCAGGCCACGACCCAGTACTGGGCTGTGGTCCATTTGGAATCAGGCCACAGAAGTGGTAAGGTGAGCACGCATGCAATTCCACTTGCATGAGCGGTGGGCAAGCATGCATGCAGTTGCATTTGAATGAGAGGTGGGTGCACATGTCTACTGCTTGCACAAATGGAGCTGCATGTGTGCATGTACACTTGCCTGCTGCTCACACTAAACCATTCCCTCTCCCCCTGCCAGTCCACAAAGCCAGAAAGGCTGCGGAACTCTGGCTTAGATGACAGCCAACACCCATTCTAACATTTTCATTCTATGCACATTTTTAAAAAATGAACACTTTAAAATAGATTCCAGGAAAAAAAAAATTCTGTATCTACCGTATATCTGGGCTGCAAAAGTCTGAATGATCACTAGATAGCAGCAAAAAGTGATATATTTCTGCATCTTTTTGTTGTCATTATCTCACAAGTTTTTTTGTGGTCCTCATACATAGCCCTACAATTTTTCTTGATAGCTATATGAAATGCTTCTGTAATTTAAGAATAAAATGTGCAGAAATGATATCCATCAAACTTTCAATTTCATACATAATGGTTTTATTTCATCATGAAAGAGATAGAGATAGATATCACTTGATGATCTGGAACATTTAAATACCTGACCATGCTACAGATTTCTATTAGAAGTTATAACCTTTTAGCCAAATGCTGTAAGAAACACTTGAGAAAGTAAAAACAAATTACAATGAGATGAATTTCAACCTGTGTATTAACAATCAAATGTTACTGGCCTTTATGAACTCTACAACTATTTAGTATGTGCCCCAAAGTGATCCTATTCTCTGCTTTCTGTTAAAATTGTGCAACAAACACAATCTATCAAAATCTGCAATCTTACATATCTGGTAGTAACTAGTGATGGGATTCAAATTTTTTTACTACCGGTTCTGTGGGCGTGGCTTGGTGGGCATGGCAGGGGAAGGATACTGTAAAATCTCAAGTCAGAGGTGATATTTGCTGGTTCTCTGAACTACTTAAAATTTCCGCTATCAATTGTCCAGAACCTGCTGAATACCACCTCTGAAGTAAACCCCCTAAATTTAACATGTCCTAATTCTGAAGAGGAAAGTACAAGATTTAACTGCCAAGGTTTAACACAATGAAGACTCTCCTATTGCATAAAGTTTTGCAAAACATGGATGTGTTGCTTAGTGCAATTTCCAAAAGATATGGAAGTACCCTCATTAAATAGGTGCTTTGTTTTACTTTGTGAGAAAGGACAGCAAGAATGGATTCCAAGCTTCTGAATAAATATTAAGTTGCAATCTGCTTTCTGACAGACTGGTCCAAAAAACATTAGTACCAAACTAGATTGATTCAAGCTTTCTAAGTTAGAAGCGGCTTTTCATTTTGGCTGCTAAAGATCAGCTTGTGATAAAGGTAGAAATAATTTAGAAATAAGCAGCTATTAGATTAACTAAAATAATTAGATTAAATTAAATTAATTAGATTACTGATTAACTCCAATAACTGAATCTAAGATTTGGATTGGTTATAAAAGGAAGATGTACTTTAAGTGCAGTGTCATTTCTTGATTTTGTTCCAGGCAATGTTCTAGAATTCATTGAGCTGGCAACTGATCCAGTTCTGATGTCAGTTCTTTTACAGCACTGAGGTCTCTGGGCTTCATACTGCTCTCAATTCTTAATTATTCAGGTGCCTGACTAGATTTCTCAAAATAGGCATTATATTCTGTACTAAATTCCATCTGGTTTATGGAATAAAAAACTCACTATCTAGTCAGTAACTACTGCATTAATAAGAACAAGGAGGAAGTCTATTATCACAGAAAAAAGAATTAACACATTAGAACAATAAGGATATAGGAGGACTTTTTGACATTAAGAGCTATTTGGCAAAGAACCAGAGAACAGATCACATGAAGTGATGAATTCTACTTTGCTGAGGCCTTCAGAGAGGGGCTAAGTAGGCATCTATTCAGGGGTGGGATTGTACCTGGTCAGTCTTGTTCTTTAGAACCAGTTGTTACGATTCTGCACAGTTCAGAGAACCGGCAAATCACTCCACTGGCTGGCCTCTCTCCTCCCTCACACTCCTTACCTGGCATACGCACCATCCAACTTGCCTGCTAAGTTTCTATTTTTCCTTTCCCCCCCCCCCCCTGCCATCAGCTGTCCTGCTCTGCCAGGAGATTTAGATTAGCTAGAAAGCAGGAAATTGTTGGATTTCTTGCTTTCTAGCTAATCTAAAAGCAGAGCTGAATCTTCCTTAGGACTGACGCTTCTATTTTTCAGTGCAGACTCAAGCAATAGATTGCAGAATGGTAGATCTCTGAATGAATCTGTGGTTCTGTGAGCAACTCAATCTACCTGCCTGCTTTGCCTGCTCTTGGGTAAAATTTGCTCTTTTTTATATTAAAAAAATCATTATTTACATACATGGTGTGTTGTGAGTTAATTTGGTGAGTTTTCTTGCTAGCAAATTTTATGAGTTTGCTTGCAAGCAAATTTTATATTACAGACTCAGGCAATAGATTTCAGAAAGATAGATCTCTGAGTGAATCTGTGATTCTGTGACTAACTCAATCTGCCTGCCTGCTTTGCCTGATTTTGGGTTAAAGTTGTTTTATATACAAAATTCAATATTTACATAAATATTTACAATATTTACGTACAAGCCTTGCCCAGCCAGTCACGTGACCACCAAGCCACACCAACAAATTAGGCCACGCCCACAGAACCAGTTAATAAATTTGAATCCCACCCCTGCATCTAGTGGATCCTGAAAGGAGTAGAAAATTGGATTATTAGATGATGTTGAAGATCTCTTCAAACTCCATGATTCTGTTGTTACTTATTAACAACAGATCATTCCCTGAATCAGGCAAAACAATTCAGTTATAATGCAAATGGGTTCATGATTAGCACTAAACCATGATAACCTGAATAAGCCATTATTAAATTAATCCATAGACCACACAAAGTCATCAACTGTAGTCTATAAACTTCAAAGACTGAATTCACACACCATGCCAAGATCTCATATTTTGGTTGGTGTTTTTTTTAAAATTTAATAAATTTGGTTGCCACCCATCTTCCTGCAAAGTGACTATTCTTGGATACATATGCACACACTTATATGTATGTATAACATGTTTAATGTCATAAAGCTCAGTCTATTATTTTGGGGTTTCTGTTATTGTTTTGTTTATTTAAAATAAAGATATTTTTCCAGAAAAGTTAATACCAATAAGTGGACAGAATAACTAATGCTCAATTTAACCAAATGTATAAATTGTTCATGAAATATATTTAAGAAAATCATGGCTTAATATTTCCATGCTGAGGATGATGGGAGTGTAGTCCATCATACCTGGATACCATCATATTGGGAAAGGTTAACTATTAAAAGACACTGATTAGGTTTGTACATTTGTTTCAACCCCCACACTAGAAACTTAAGTTGCAAATTAACAAATGTTGCATAAAGCTAAAACTTTTGACTTAACATGTAAATTGACTTGGACTTGCAGCATGCTCAATACATTTTGCATTTGTCATTAACTTTTGAGTAGTTTAAACTCGTTTATTTTATGTGGATTTCAATATTAGGGAGAAATTGACTTTTTGTCTAACTTGAACTAAAATACGTAAATTAGAGAGCCTGAACATGCAACAATATAAACTTGAAACTACAATTTATCATAGTCTTTCCCAGCAAGGAACTTTTCTAACACCTGATCTTCAAGCCGCATAGTCCTCTATCCAGAAGGATACTGGCACTGCTGTATGAACAATTTGTCCAACATATCTGGACAACAGAAGATCTGGGAAATGGTGATTTACCATGTAGCAGAATCTTGTAGTAAGAATTGTAATGATGATCATGCCTCCATGTGGGATACGTTTTTTTCTATCTGCAATTGGAATTTTACTCTACATTTGGAACCCATTAACAAAGGATTGCACAGATAAAGATAATGGCCAACTGTAATTGTAATTTCATCTCATATGTACAAAGCACAGTCTAGTTGAAACCATGATGACATTATTGTGCACTTGCACCTCATACATAGAAACTCATACATAATTAGTGTTTGGTTTATGTTTTCGGTTTTATGCTAAAATTTCTAGCTTATGAACATACATTCTTCCTTTCTCCCTGATCAAGATTAGAACAAGAATGGAAAATTATTGTATCTTTTCATTGCTATCCTTTGGTTTGTATCTATTTTCTCCCTAGGGCAGAGATAAATATTTTCCCCAGGTAGACTGATAAATACCACACCACAATTTGAAAGACAGTTTTGATTTTACAGATGAGAATGACTTTAAAAGTGCACAAAAATACAAAAACATGAAACAACAGGGAAGTGCTGGCCACATATTCTGGGAACAGACTGTTTACCTTGGAATAATCTTAGTAAACCAACACCAAGAAAAGCAGCAGATGTAGATGATTCAGCTAGAGGACAAGAAGCAGTGTAAGATGGAACACTCATTAGAACAGGGAGGTCTATGAAACAGACAGAAAATAATGTTCAGATGTATTGTAAAGATTCATATTGATGAATGAAAGTGCTCATCCTACATGAACCAAATGTGAAAGAAATATGTATACATGCAATATAATATGCTTTTAAAGCCATCTTCAACCTTAATTAATTATGTACTATGAGGTCAGCATGGCTGTTAACTCCCAAAGTAGGCTTTCTCCAAAATGATCTGAACCAAGGCTGACTTTTCAGAACTACAAACTGCTGTTCCTATATTATATTAGCCTAAGGCTTGGGATTTACACATTCCATTAACATTTGAAAATTGATGAAACTCTAGCAATTATTCAATTTCTATCAAGTACATAAGTATAGTCAGAAGGTAAGAACTGAATCTTGAAGATATTATAGTTTAAAAGCATTTTTATTAAAATGATATTGATGTCTTGGAAAAAGGCTGTTAATAAAGGATGTATGAAGAACAGCACTGCTAGCTAGAATTAGCACTTTCAAAGAAAGAAGAGGAAAAGTAAACAAAGCTATTGAAAAACATAAATTCTATTGAACAATGTACTAGATCCTGACCTCATTAAATATGTTCAAAAATCCATGTTAAAAAGGCTCTCAGAAAGAAAATTCAAACCCACAATATAACTGTGTTTCCAAAAGAAATATGAGAAAAATTCACCTTTTAATTTCAGTGTTTACTAGTAGATTCAATCTTGCAATGTATTCTGTATGCTGTCCCATAAAAAAATAAAAGTGAGTCGGTGGGGGATGGAATATTCCCAGGAATAACAAAGATAATTCTCAGTTTTGGACTGTGACAACCCTATTTTGTCCACCAATTGTAACCATTCAGTCAGGGATGTAAGTGGAATAAATATGCAATAACTTATTTGCGAGAAATGAACATGGAAACAGAAATGCTGAATGAACAGGAAAATAAATTCCTGTTCCTCAAGACATCAACATCCAGCAGATGGAACACCAGTAAAAAGGAGACGAAAGACTGAGCATGACAAATATTTCACTTCAAAGAGAGTTAAACAGTGACCTACACACAGAACTGGGACAAACAGCATCTAGGGAGGAAGGGAGACAGGAATAGTTGTCTGCTCTTGGTACATGGAAAATCCATTATGCTAAGCTTACTCTACCACAAGAAGTCTGGAGACTTAATGAGTATTGCCACAAAGCAGCAGGAGACAGTTTTCACTCAGTAGGCATTGTGAGACACGAGGCTATTTATTTTGGAAGCTAACAAGGATCTGCAACAAAAAGTTTTCCTTGGAAGTCTAAAATATCCCTGCCCCAATCTAACCATTAACCATGATTAGTGGTTAATCAGCTAAGGGGGATCTCATCTATGTCAGTTTTTTTTTTTAAAGTACCATGGCTAATAACTTATGGGTCCCATTGGTTTTACTGGAACTGAAATGGCTAACACAGTTTAACTGCACTGCAGTTACTTCAAGCCTCTGTTCTTACTGGCTGAGTTATACACCTATGTGACATAGGGAAGGGCACTCCTTTCAAGGTTGCGAGTTATTTACAAACTAGGCATATACACAATATATAAAAGATATCCTTTCTTTACCATTCTATAGAAATAATTCCTGGTAGGGTCATTGCTTGTTAAAATGACAAAATAATGAGATTCAATAGGACTGCTGCCTTAAATAGTGGACTCTCAGTCTAATCTATGGTTTCCCACAAAGAGTTACTTTAGAAATGTGGTGTTTCATTTCACAGCTTCCAGTGCATACTCTGTTCCTCAGCAGTGTCTTGAGAAAGTCAGAGTGTCTCTGATGCATTAATAAATTAAGCTCCAGTGCCCTTGCCAGAAAGGAAAGTATTACTTTTCTCCTAAGTGCAAGTGATGAAATTGAGCAGAGGGGTTGTGCTGGGTCAAATAACAAGACACAAATAGAAGAATGGCTTCCATTCTTGAATTTGAGATCATAGGAAGCTCTCTTCATCCAGACTACCTCTACAGTTATAGATGCTGGCACCTATATATACTTGTCCCTAATACACAATTCCATTCCTCTATTTGTAAATTAAATAAAAATCTCAATAGAGACAGGGCCATTCAGCATCCACAATGCAACAAGATATCTTCACCAAACAAAGGTTAAACGGCCAGAAGCTGAAAGACATTGTTGCCTCTTCCCAACTCTACAAACACATTCCTTGAATGAATGATTTCACAATGGAATAGTTTCTATCACCCTGGACAGGACAAGGAGTACTGTTGAAAGGAGAGACTGGGAAAGGACAAAGTTAATTAGCCTAATCACTTTAAGCAAAGCTATGATTAAAGCAATAATTGATAACCTTTGGTCACATAACTTTTGGTGCATATAAAATTCATCCCCCCCCCTTTTTTTTTTAAATAAAGAGTTATTTGAACTTAAAAATTCAGTACCTTTGCAGGAGTATTGGGAAGAAATCAGCAGTTCTGGGAAGCATCTTTAGCACAAACATGTGATGCTTATTGTAGACTATACATTACTTTTCACAAGGCTCAGCACATGCAGACCACTACTGTCACAGTGTTTCATTAAGGAAGCTTTGATCACAGGAAATTATTCTTGCATCTCTTAGAACAAGTCAGCCTGGTAAATTAAACTCATCTCCGTTCCATTTATAACATCCTGGCAAAATGGTTTCAGACACTGCATGTAACCTACCGCATGCTCATTTGTTCTCCGATAATCAGCCACTTATTCCTCATACAAACAAGCCAAGCTTAGCCAGACTTTAAATCTGCATCTACAAAGAACCGGTGAAGTTCTATACATAGTTTCATTTTTAGCAACAGCTGTTTAATCACCAAGCTAAGCATTGTTTTGCTTCAACGTTATTTTTTTTTTTTTTTGAGACACAATGAAATGTTAACGTCCAGCTGAGTAAACCATTCCCGATTAGCCGTCACTTTTTCCAGACACTTACCATACAAACAATGAAGCATCTCGCCGTCAATCCCGCGTCTCTTGGATTTATAGCACCTCGTTCTTTTTTAACGTATACATAAAAATCCAGAGAGAAAGGCAAGCCACTCGAAAACAGAGTCAGCAGCAGAGTCAGCAACGTTTACAAGACTTTCCCTGTTGAATTTCCCTTCAACAGTGAAAAAACGTCCACACCCCGTTATTGCTTACCCCAACTGTTGCCTTTGATACGCTATTCCCGCTCCGGAGACAAAAACTCCGAAAAGTTGAAGCTCAATGCCCGGGAGGAACCACACCACGGTGGGGTGATGGGAAGTGAGGGAGCTGGCACCAAAACTCGGCAGAAATAGCCCGCCCGCTTCCCTCCACTCCCGGCCCGGCGCCGGTTTCTGGACTTCGCGTGGTCCACACGTTTGCAGCAGACAATCGAGGCGAGCCGCACCGACAGGAAACTCCCCGCTGTAAACTCTCGGCAGAAGGAAAAGTGGCCTCTGGGCAGCCTGCCCTTTGCCGCCCCGGCTGCCTCGCCGTTGTTTCTTCAAAGATTCCTCCAGCTTTTATGCCTCGGCTTTCTTTTCTCTCTCTCTCTCTCTCTCTCTCTCTCTCTCTCTCTCTCTGCCCAGCCTCTCCCCCGCCCCTCTCTTGCTCTCCCCTTTTATGACACAGACAGCCCAGATGGGAAGAGCCTGCAGCTAAAGCCAGTCCAGCACCCCATCCTGAAAGCTGATCTTGCTGATCTCATCACCGAGGGCTACTAATCCAATGACCGGAGAATTAACAACAGATGGTGACGCCCCTTCTCCCCCCTCCCCACTCCATTCCTCGCATCGCCACTTAGCCTACACACTAAGGGAAGGTGGGGGGAGAGCCCGCCCGCAAGAGAACGAGGGAGCGTGCGCGAATGCCCACCCAAACACGAAGTGAGAGTCCCTCGGGAGACTGCAGAAGGGCAGGAGAACTGGCCTCACGGTGGCCCAGATTGCATTTCCTGTCTGTGTACACACTTCTTTGCCAGACTTTACACAGGAGGGAGCTGCAATATTTAACCCCTTGTGAATAAATGGTGTCTCACAATCAAGAAAGAAGTTCCTTGATGTCTGTGATTTTGAGAATTTCTCGAATTTCCTAGAATAAAAAAGTATGCGCTGTTTTGGCTTCCATAAGATGCTACCTCTTTTTTGGAATCGTCCTATTCAAGCATCCTGGTTTTTTGGTTTTGAATCAATTGTTATGTGGATAGCTTTGTTCCAACAAATGCTACCATACCACCCTCCTTTGTTTTTGTTTTTAAAAAAAGCAACTGCAGAAAATGAGAGTTCAACCAATAAATTTGCTTACATTTGAAGACTATTTGTGTTTTGGCAGTTTAAATGTCTTTCTGTGAAGTAATAGTTCTCTTTAAGTTCCCACATTTTATCAGTGTATGCACCATTCCAACTAAAATATAACTTTTTTTAACCGAACAAACACCTTCCTTGTTAAGAATACTTAACAGCTAAAATCTTTATCAGTCTAGGATTTATGCCCTCCAGTTTGAAGTGGCCTACACCTTGCTATAATGCAATCATGATTTAAAACCACTGATAACTCTTACTTTCTTTATTTTTAAAAAAAGTGGTGGTATCAAAGTTGCTGCTACTGTAACTTTTCCAAATAATTGGGTTGTTTCAGCCTTTTGATTTACCGCAATTGATCAACTGATTCTTGAAATGATTTTAAATATTAATATATAATATCCATCTATTGATCCATCAGAAAATATTTTTAAAACAAAGTCTTATTTTATTTAAATGTTTTTGGATGGTTCATGAATTGACAGTTCTATTTTAGTATTGAGAAGCTGTAAGTCTATTCTATCACTATTAACATTTTTAGATCTGAAATAGTCAATATTAGAGTTTTCTAAAAGGCCTTTCATCCATTTTGAATTAACTCTTCCAACCCTCTCACTTCCATTACTTTTGAAGATATTTTTATTTCTGTGTCAGTCTTTGGTAATGTTTCTCCTCAAGTGAATTTAAAAACTGCAGCAGGTATAAAAGGAAGCTTCAAAGTCAATCCTTTGAAAAATTCTTAAGAACTGTTTAAAAGAAACTTGGATGCTTTAAAATATATGAGAAGCCACAATAGTTAAATGGACTTTCATCCTTATTTTATTTTTCAAGGAGGTCAGCGGTTGTAAGAGGTATATTAAAAATTTCCAAAACCAAGGAAGCTTTTTATTTAATGCCCCAGAATATTTGGGGTAACCACTCGTATGTATGAGTAGGAAAATGCTCTTTATCTGGAACAGCTTGCCCTCGGAAGTTGTGGGAGCGCCATCACTTGAGACTTTCAAGAAGAGATTGGACTGCCATTTGTCAGAAATGGTGTAGGGTCTCCCACTTGGGCAGAGGGTTGGACTACATGACCTTTAAGGTCCCTTCCAACTTTGATTATCTGTTATCTACTTGTAACATAACTGGGAAAATATCACAGTTTAAAAGAACTCCTAATGGAAAGATATAGCATGATTCAGTGTGCATTTCACATACATCTTGCATAGGTTTTTTTGATGGAGGCCAATCTAATTATCTACTATGCTGAAAAAACAGGAAGAATCCACCTGTGGTACTCTTTTTAAACTACAAAATGTTACTAAAATGTTATTTTCTTAAAAGGTAGAATAAGTTTTAAGTAGATTCTATGACAAACCAACAGACTCTTTAATCTGAAAATATAAACAAACCAAAAGCAACAATTTACTTTTCTTGTATCCAATATTTCTTCTAGATTCAAGCAATAGCAATAGGACTTAGAATTATATGCACCTCCCCATAGTGCTTTACTGCAGTCTGTGAGCAGCTTATACAGTTAGTATATTGCCCTCAACAATCTCATTTTACCTACTTCCAAAGGATGGAATGCTGAATCAACTTTGAGCTGGTTAGGATTGAACCCCTGGCTATGAGCAGGCAGCCTGCAATACTGCATTCTAAGCACTGTGGCACCAGTAGTGAAAACCACTGCCTCACTCAAGGTAGTGTTCTTAGTAATCTCAGTCAGTGTCCCAACCAGGCATAGACCAGACCTGCACCTTAAGGAAATTTTCTGGACCTTTATGTCCTTAAGCTGTTAAAGCTGGACCTTTAAGTCCAGCAGTTGTAGCATTTTTTATTGTTACAGCGCATTGCTAGCATCTGACCATACAGATTTTATCATGATTCGGTTCACTGAGGCCTCAGGATCTGTGTCACCTTTCTAATGTATATAGTTGCTGATAAAATGGAAAGTTTCCATGAGTGTTTTTATAGTAGTGGTTGTGGATGCTTCCTGCCTTGGATGGAACAGATGGTTGATTGACTTTGCTTTTCTTATCAATGGCACTCTTATATGTTGATGAGTGCTCACTATAATTTTAATTTGCAATCTTCCTATTCATACCTACCTGCCTTTTACTTTTCTTGGTTTTCTTTGTATATGAGTGCAGGAGCTATTGCAATACTCCCTCTTGCTATAAGGGAGAAAGTAAGTGCAAAAGTAGTTTCATCCCTTCCTCAGGCTACAGAGGTGAAATCTTCGCCCAAGCTAGATAATTTCCTTAGCTAGAGGTGAGAAAGATTTGGTATCATATCAGTACATTATTAGTAGATATTAACAGATGCTTATAAATGTGGCTTTTTTTCAAGTACATTTTATTTGGAAACACTATTTAGTTCCTATATTAAGGCCTGCTAATTTAAAAAAGTAAATATTGAGAATCCCTCATCTGAGTCTCAAAATAGCACATCATTATCTACAAAAAATGGCAAAAACATTCATTGAAATATATTCTCAACATGTTAAAAACAACTGTCATCTGTTCTCTGTTACTTCATAATGTATGATGGTTTATACTTTCAGAAAGAACTTGTTATACTTCAGCACATGTAGTATATTAATATGCTTGCATAATTACCTTTAAAATAGGATCTCAACTTCATAATTTCAATTTCTTAAACTTGCTTTTCCCCATAATGTTTTCCAGCCTTGTTCTTATGTGATTGTAAGAAATGAACTTAGTGAGGTAGGAAACAGCATTTCCTGGCCAAAAAATGTCATTATGTTATTATATATCAGGTGCCAGACATTTCAAGCCTTTTTTGAGAATGTCTACACAAAAGTGCAGGAAGAAGCACAGAATAACCTCACAACATAGATTTATATACCGGTACTATATGTGCTCATTTTATGAGGCAGATTTCCTATTTTAATTTTTGTCTGCAAAATCTTAGTTGCATCTTTGAGACCGCTGAATAAAGCATTAATATTTGGAGAGCTGAGTTTCAGAGGTACATTTGTGATGCTAGAAAGTAATAAACTATATACAATAGTGATTAATATGCAATTCAACTGTGTTATTATCAGTTCCTCTGCTGCACAGAAGTACAGAGAAAAAGGAAAGCGCTGTCATTTCCGGAATTCATGACTACAGGAATTTGCTGATTTTAGTAGTGAGGAGTGTTTTTTATTGCCAATTGCAACTGCAGACAAGACTGATATAATATAATGCAACTGCAGACAAGACTGATATAATGTGTAAGTCGATCTACCCCTTAAAGACATTCTGGAAACTTGAAGTACTACAAAATTCAACCATCAGAATGTTTGCAGCTGACTGGCTGCTTGGTTATATCAATTTTGCAACTTGGCACTGTTTTCTGTTCATTTCAGGCCCAGTTTAAAGTGAACCTTCACTGTAAGGGACTACTTGGTCTCTTACAGACTTATGTATTTCCTATATCAAGTTGCAGGTATTAACCATTGAGTCTTTTAAAACAATGACCGATGTTTCTGGAACTGCTATCCAGAAAAGGATTGTTATTGGCAATGCAATGGACAATAAATGGTATTGAGTGAAAGCAAATATTTTTAAAATGCACAGATAAGAGCCATGGTAGCGCAGTGGTTAGAATGCAGTATTGCAGGATAATCCTGCTGACTGCCAACTGCCAGCAATTAGGCAGTTCAATTCTCACCAGCTAAGGTTTACTTCAATCCTTCCGAGGCCAGTAAAATGAGGACCCAGAATGTTGAGGACAATATGCTGATTCTGAAAACCACTTAGAGAGGGCTGTAAAGCTCTGTGAAGCGGTATACAAGTCTAAGTGCTATTGCTATAAATATTTAATCACAATTATCCACATTTTAATATAGTTGAATGAATGTTTAAAAGTTCATTCATTTTACGAAAAAGAAAATTTCAATTTCAATGTTTTGGAAAAAATAGATATAAAATATGTTTAAATGTGGATATGTTACATACATTTAAACTTCTGGTTTTTATTTTAGGTAGGCCTGTAAAGATGCCTGTTTCAGATTTTTATTCCATCCTAAAAGAAATGTAAATTTCATTTATAATTTTTTGATCTTTATTTCACCTTGCTTTGGTATTCTGATGTAGATCACAGAGAAACTCCTATGCATAAATGTTTAAATAAGTTTTCCTTCTCCTGTCTTTTTCTAATTAGATAGCTTTTAAAAAATCATACTTTTTCTGACAGGAGATCAGTAGAATATTTTTAATTAAATTCTTTTCTTTTAATAGAGATAGCCTGACTAGAACAATATAATAATATAAACAGTTAAAGTGTTTCATACGCAATTACCAATTTGATATTAAGGTATTTTTCAAAGGACTTTTGCGGAAGGCACATTTTCTTTTTAATTTTTTTCTACGTATTAAAACTTTTAAATGGAAAGATTAAAAACCAATGTAAACTAAAAAGTAAAGACATAAATAAATAAATAGTATAACAAAACAAAGAAGTTAAAGATAAAAGTTGAAAATAGAAAAAAGATATAAAGAAGTAGCTTCAAATATTTTTCATAGCAGTTACAAGTACAATATATTTTAATCTCTCTCTTTCTCTAAAGTTATATAATATTATTTCTATAATCTATCTTTCTATGATCTATCCTATCTATCTATAAAAGTCTCAAATTACACATCATAAGCATGGACAGATATATACAAACGTATGCATCCATATTCAATATTACAATATAAACTTAGACAAAATATGATCAGATTATTACCTCCTGTAAGTGTTTTTACTACACTATTACTGTTTCCTGAACCATCCATAAGAATAGCTCAACATACACAGAACACATTAGAATAATTGGATATGGATGTAGATTTCACACATCTCTGAAGTAGTAATTGCTTTGTCAAGATAAAACCACACATGTTTAGAAAATGGGATAACTATTAAATGCCCTTTTCTAAGTTTTCCTTTATAACAATTATCTCTCCATCATGCTTGCTGGTCCATAAATACCAGATATAGTAATTCTTTCATTAGCATTTGAAATATACTGCAGCCTTTATTCCTTCATTAAAATATATTTATTTCATGAAGCATAATGTTCTGCACTACATAAGCAACATTTGTGTTAGTAACAATTAAACACTCTTATGTTCTGAACATTCACGGTTCATAACAGCTAAAACCAAATGGAGGCATTGTCCATGATATGTCATGTTATATGTTTACTTAGTTATTTAATCTTTAATTTTGTAAAATTCAAGTAAAGTATAAAACTTAAATTGTAATATACAGTTTAGTAATAACAGTACTTTTAATATTTCAATATTCAAAATAGCTTTAAAATAGATTATTTAAAGCAGCAGCCCAAACTTTTTGAAATCAGAGACCAGTTTTGGGGTGGGGAAGGATAGTTTTGCACACACAGAGGAAGATTCACTTGCTTGCCACAGACTAGTACCAGTCCACAGACTAGGGGCTGAGGACCTCTGATTTAAAGTCAATGCATTCAGTAACATCTATAAAATGCTATAAAATAATATTAGCTATAAAGTTAAGACAAGAAAAATATCTGGTGGAATGAAGGCTTCTAATAGGCTCAAAAACTAAATGTTTTCTCTCTTTTCAATAGTCGAGAATTGCGCATAAGACTCCATAATAATTTGAAAGCTTCATACAAATCTTGCCATTAAGCTGAATATAATAACTCATTTGAAAATGTGCACTGCACTTTTATATAAATTAAGCATACTCGAATTTAGAGTAACAGCACTCATCCTTACATTTTGTACTCTAATTTAGTGGTATCTAGACATTTTATTGTTCACTAGACTAAATCTAACTGTTAATATCAAATTATATGAAAGAGCATGCGCTCTGGTTTTCTTTTCTACAATTTTTTTCATGAATTTCTAACTTAATCCACAGCTTCCATTTATATTTGAAACTCAGATACAAGATTTAAGATATTTGACTTGTATTCATTGAGTCCATGAGCTCTTGTGAAATTTGTTTCTTGCAAATGTGTTTCCAATTAAAAATATACAAAGAAAACATACACATCCATATTCATATATATTTGAAATAGCACAACATGGCTGATTAGTTTGTTCAGTTTTGCATGCTGGTCTGTATTTCATGAAATATTGCCATGTTTCAAATATTTTGTTCATATCTTTTATTAAGGGTATTTAATGTAATATTGTATTAAATTATATTCAATGTAATGAATTTTATTTAACAAGCCTTTGACATAATATTTTCACCTAGTCACTCTGTCAAGATTTCAACAAATAGAAATGTCTGAGGCAATTCGCCTATCTAGTTTTTAATCCTATAAGTGGCCAATTAGTATAAATTCCCCGAAATAGGGAATAATTTCTTACACAGTTTGAATACAAAAAACTATGTAGCTCCAGACAACCATCTGGGGTCCAGGAACACAAAAAGACTGCGAGTCAGGATGAATATATAAAGAAACATTAGGGATTTGAACGTGTGTACAACACAAAGATTCCCCATTGTCTTTTGTTGTGTGTGAAGATCCTTTTCCATAAAAAGAATACAGGAGCACCTAATCAATGATACACATCAGGGAGGCAGTCATCAGACGGCAGCCATCAGTTCTCCCTAGGACAGATGGTGAACAAAAGTGAAAAATAAACAATACATGTGGGCTAACTAAGTAAGCCATTCTATCCATGAATGAAACCCTTGTCTTTGGAATTCTGATAACATACATCTGAAACATGATTTGTGGAATAAAAAAGTATAGCCTTCCAATCCAAGAAGACAATATTTCATAGGATAATGTCAGCGGACCTATTTATTTTAGATTACCCATCTATAAACTTGCTCAATCTTTTCATAACCAACTTTAAAACTTTCTTAGTGTTTAAAACACATAATTCCATTTTGTAATCTCTAGTTTTTTCCCCTGCACATACAAGAATTTCACATAAAATGCTGTTCAAAACTTTAATACAGTGGAACCTCGGGTTGCAAATGCTTCTGTTTATGACCAAATTGGGGTTCCAACCAAAAAATCCACCTCGTTTTTGAATCGGGTCATGATTCAAAAATCAGGTGGGAACAAACTCGGCCTCGGCAGATTCCCTTTCTGCACTGATATCCCCTTCTGAACATGTGCAGACTGCGCAAATTTTTGTCTATGCATATGTGCAGTCAGTTATGCTTCCAGTCACGACCATATCAGGTTGCGACTGTAGTCCTGGAATGGATTATGGTTGCAACCCGAGGTTCCGCTGTAGTTACATACAAAGTTAAACACAAAATTTAGGCGTCCCTATCAAATTGTATTTTCGGTAGACCACTTGTGAACAGAAATTGATACATTTTCCTATTAAAGTTAAATGTAACATCTTTCTCCAAATTCAGATGTACAATTAATACTTATATGCAGTTCTTTTTAGATAAAAATAATAATATGACAAGTCCAAAAGTTTGGACAGGATTCAGTGCTGTATAACATCTCTTTTTTCTCTCCTTTTGATGCTTTAGATTCAATAGGTATGGAGATTCTCAATCATCCAGATCATGGTTGTCCCAAAGGTGCTTTTTCCAAAAGACAACTAGACTTTCTTGTGTTTTTTTTCTTGAAAACATTTCACTTCTCATCCAAGAAAATAAGAAGGTTCATTTGCCTTTTGGAAAAAGCAACTTTAGAGTCAGTGTTAATTCCTGGTGACTATCTGAACAAGTTTCTGAATTTTTTTTGATAATATTTTAGAAGTGGTTTGCCATTGTTTATTTTTCTAGGGTGGACAGAGAATGACTGGCCCAAGGTCACCCAGCTGGCTTTGAGCCTAAAGTGGAAACAGAATTCAACTGGTTAGAAACAGGAGTCCTTAACTTAATAAAAAAGTTAAATTCTTCTTGGAACCACCTAAAAGAACTTTTTATTCTTCCTTTTGGAAATCTGCAACCAAACAAGACAGACACAGACTTCAATGGATAATTAGAACGGTAGAAAAAAACAATTGCTACCAACCTGCCTTCCATTGAGGACCTGTATACACACGAGTCAAAAAGACGGCTGTGAAAATATCTATAGACCCCTCACATCCTGGACATAAATTGTTTCAACTTCTACCCTCAAAACAACACTATAGGGAACTAGACACAAGGACAGTTTTTCCCCGAATGACATCACTCTGCTAAATAACAAGATTTGAAGTTGCCAACAAACAAATGCTATGTCTTACATATTGGCAAAATAAATCAGAAAATAAAATACAAGCTGAATAGTCAAGACCTTGTTGATGACTCCCACTATGTCAAGGACCTTGGAGTACTCATCTCTAATGATCTAAGTGCTAGAGCCCACTGTAACTACATAGCCAAAAAGGCATTATGAGTTGTTAACCTGCGTAAGCTTTTTCTCCAGTAATATCGCACTACTAACTAGAGCATACAAAACATTTGCTAGACCAATACGTGAATACAGCTCATCGGTCTGGAACCTGCACTACATATCTGATATTAATACAGTTCCAGAAATATTTCACAAGAAGAGTTCTCCACTCCTCTACTCGTAGCAGAATACCTTATGCCACCAGACTTGAAATTTTAGACCTAGACAACCTAGAACTACGCCGCCTTCGGTCCGATCTGAGTGTAGTACATAAAATTATCTATTGCAATGTCCCACCCATCAATGAATACTTCAGCTTCAACCACAACAATACAAGAGCACACAATAGATACAAACTCAAGGTAAACCGCACCAAACTTGATTGCAGGAAATATGACTTCAGCATAGAGTGGTCAATGTCTGGAATACTCTACTGACTTTGTGGTTTCTTCCCCAAACCCTATATACTTTAACCTTAGAGTGTCTACTATTAACCTCACCCCTTTCCTAAGAGATCTGGAGGGGGTGTGCATAAGCGCACCAATGTGCCTACCATCCCTGTCCTAATGTTTCTTTTTATTCATATCCATTTCATGTATTCATAACCATGTTTATACTTATACCTGTTATCTAATACTGGCTTGACAAATAAATAAAATAAAAATAAACTAATTCCCACAAAACTGTCAACTTATTTACTAAGACTGTATTACTATTATTCCTCTCATCTTTCCTAGTACCTATCTCTTCCCACTTATGACAATAACTGTATTGCTTGTATCTTTACAACTTATATTGTTTTATTTGTTTCCTAGTATGATTTGATTACTTATTAGTAACCTATTACTATCACTAAGTGTTGTATCTTATGACTCTTGAGAATGTATTTTTACCTTTATGTACACTGAGATCATATGCACCAAAGACAAATTCCTTGTGTGTCTAATCACACTTGTCCAATAAAGAATTCTATTCTATTCTATTCTATTCTATTCTATTCTATTCTATTCTATTCTATTCTATTCTATATCATTCTATATCATTCTGTTTTGCTGACATATTCTAGTTCAGAAACATTCCTTGGACTTCATCTTGAAGAGTATACGAATAGACTATACCATACCACTATATTTTCAAAGCAGAACTATCGACCATGCTCTTCATCTGGCTTTTTGGCAGAGGAAGCTAATCAAATCTGGAAGCCCAAACACTTCATGTCATATTACAAATAAGATTTTGTGGCATGCTGCTGCCAAGTAAACTAGGAATCTTCTTAAAAACAAATCCTAACTTCAAATTGTCACTTATAAGTGGCATTGATTATTTCATTGCTGTTTTCACTTATGATATGCACTTAACTTTTAAAATCCTCTTATAAAATAATCCTTCAACTTTCCACATTATAAAACCAATGTTCAAATTAAAAAGTATCCTCCAAATGCTATTCTCCACCTAATGTCATATATACTGTATATATACACATGCACAAACCCCCTGCAGGTAAGTAATCTATTGTTTGATTTTGGCTACTATAGAAGAAAACTGAAACATGAATATACATTACCTCTTTAGTCCATCTGCCTTCACAAATGCAAAAACAGGCTTCACAAGAGCAGCATCTGTTTTCATTAAAGATAAGAAGATTGAAGAAGGTTTGTATATCCTATAGTTCTGCTTTATAGAGAAAGCAGAAGGAACAATGTATGTCCTGGAGTAACCTGATATCTGATAGGGATCCTTTATAGGAGATGATTTAAGACACAAAGATTTGCAAGTTGACTCTGGCACAAGAGTATTACGAGGACTACTCACACACACATGTCATCCATCTAAGTTGGCATTTCTATTGTTTACATATGATATGATCTCTCATAAAGATAGTCTCCACATCATATAAAATTAAGTACTAGTGGGTGTTGACTCAGCATAAAAGGTAGGCTCTTCAGAAGACAGGGTCAAGAAACAGAAGTTACTAACAGTTTTGAAATGGACTTTAATGCAGTTAACAGAAATTGAAAACCTGTCATCTCTGACTTCAACATACACATAAAACAGTCAAGGAAAGTTATTTTGAGTTTCTTTCTCAAACTTTCCATTAGTCCAGAACTTATATATAAATTTCTGTAATTTTATAATGGTTCAACTATTTATCTCAGGTGTCCCTGGGTCAAATACATATTACTTCACAGCTCTTACTATGTCTACCTGTCTGAGCAGGAATATTATGGGATCTCTTTAAGCTCTTACATAGGGGAAGTTGTAGTCATGCCACCTCTATCAACTTGTATAATTCCTCCAAATAATTCCTGAAGCATATACAAGCCTCCAACATAATTATATATATATTTTTAAATAAAAAAATTATTTGAGTTTTCACAAAACATAATACAAGTAAAATTTATTTTTTTGAGAATAGCATGGTCCTGGGTTATCACTTCTCCATACAGACACAAATTCAATTTCATATTCATCTTTGTGTTCTATTCCATATCTTATTACTATTTTAACATTTTCTCAATAATTTTTCCCTTCCCTTAGTTTTCTCAATCTTACTTTTAATTATCTCATTCCTTTCTAAATTCAATATATATATATATATATATCTTTTTCTAAGTTTCAATACCTTTTTAGTCATTATATTTATACTTTTGTCTGTTCTGTTTAAATTTCATATTTTCTTTTCTCGTTAAACAAAATTTTTCTCTTTAGTTACTAATTGGAGTATGACACCTTTGTATCTTTTAATTTTTATCCATTCAACTCTTATTTAAACTTCAATTTATGCCTTTACAATTATAACATTCAATATAACACAGAACTTCCAGTCGAATTCTGCTTGGTACATTCTTGAAATACGCACTAAGTATGTGTGTGTGTGTGTGTGTGTGTGTGTGTGTGTGTGTGGTATTCAGCTTTGTTCGGGTATTTTCCCACGTCATTGTAGTTGTGCTTTTAAAGTTGTAGTAATGTTTCAGCAGAATCTCATCTGCCATCATCAGGCTTCTGTATAGTGTTCATCTGTGAGTCAGACTTTTGTCTGACTCACAGTCTGACTCACAGATGAACACCATACCGAAACGTTGCTACAACTTTAAAAGCACAACTACAATGACGTGGGAAAATACCCGAACAAAGCTGAATTTTATATATATATATATATTTATATAAATATAAATATAAATAAATAAATATAAATAAATAAATATAAATAAATAAATATAAATAAATAAATATAAATAATAAATAAAACACTTATTCTATTCCAATTCAGCTCTATCATTAATGTTAGTTATAATCTTTGACATCTTTAACATTTCTTTTCAATAGGGTATCATACTTCTAGGAACACTTATAATATTTCCATAATTTTTTCATGTTTCTTTCATATTCCTCTTCACTTAAATTTTTATAACACATTTATAATAATTAAAATGTTCTCCTCCTTTCCCAATTTCATTCTCTCATTCTCTTTATTTTATTTATTTATTAAACATTCCATTCCATTACAATGACTATTTTATCTATCACTTTAGTCACACTTGTTTCATATTTTCAAAGTTCATTTCTATTTCTAATATAACAAATCTATTTTATGTACCCTTGCAGAATCCCCCTTTCAATTAAGTTTTCACCCATTATCTCTGTGTCTTCTAAATAGGCGTATACCCTTAATCCTTATACGTTTTTCCTGTTTCTCTATGTTCTGTTTTTGTCCTTTATAATTTCTTTTCCTTTCCCTCTTCCCCCTCTTCTTCTCCCTTCCCTTTTTGACCCCTTTCTCTCTCTAATTCTGATTCTCTCTTCTGTAATCCTCCCTTCTGTTTCTTCCTAATGTTGTAATTACTTTTCAAACTATTCTTTTTTGGGTTGTTTTTTCAGATCTTAAATTTTTCACTTTCTTTCCCCCCTTTCCTTTCTTTTCCCCACATAAAAATATTTGGTCATTGAAGATGGCTACTTCTTTGTCCCGCCCTTCTTGTTCTGCAGGCATTTCTTGTTGTTTCTCATAGTTCAGGATCTCCATTTCTAAAAATTGAAATACGAAGCCAAAAGAACGTCTTCCTTGTTGTGCATCTTCTTTCTGTTTTTTAAGTTCCATTCTCAATTCTTCCAAGAGTGATACCATTTTAAAAAAATTTAAACAACCACCCAATTAATTTTAGTCCTTTAGATCCAATAGCCAAAAATCCAAAAATCACGTTCAGATAGGAGATGACTGCTTATCGGATTGTAACAGATTCTGCAGAGTTCAGATAACTCTAAGGGATTCCATTATTTCCTAGGTTCTCTATTAAATCTCAGCTTTTCCAACTTACCAAAACATGTTTGTTTTCTGTTTGTTCTCTTTGATCACAACATTTGAGTCTTCTGCCAATAAACCTAGTCTTCCCTCCCACACAAAGGATTGCTAGAACTAAACTATAAAGCAAAGTACAGTAAATACTTTGTCATCTTTTCTTCCTTTGAGCTTGGAATAAATAAGCCAATTGATTTTCTTAACAGCAAATGTTGTAATTCATTCCAATTGCATTAAAAGTTGGATTCATTCACTTTGTTTTTTAAAAAGAAACTTCCCAAAGAAATCAGGCCCACAAAGTATCCCAGTTATTAATATATGGCACAAAACTGCTTTTAGTTTCTCATTTATTGAACAAATCTGTTGGACATCTTTAAATATGTTCCCTAATATTACTTTAGGTAGCCGCGTTTCTCAGATAATGCCAAAAATCTTACATCATATAGAAATAAATTATATGTGCCCTGTTCCCACATCAGTACCCTATCCTAAGACCAATTGTTGTGTTTTAAGTATCTGAATTTACATGGACTCTGAAAAATTCTAAGCTGGCATGATCAAAATTGTGGTGGATCTATATGGCAAACTAACTTCACCCAGAAGTGTGTACCCAAATAACAGAACCACCAATTTTGACATTGAGTGGTGATGGTAAGAAGAAGGCCCCATACAGTAATTGCTGCAAAGGGGCCCAAACCAAGTACTGAGTACATATGCATGCTTATACTTTCCAGAGGTCCGATATTGTTCTATGTACAATCCTTGTTTTATTGATTGCATTTAATATTCTAATTTTCTGAGATTGTGGATTTGGGGTTTTCATGAGCTGTAAGCCATAATCATCTCAATTATGACAAATCATGGCTTGAACCATCTTGCTTTGCATGTAATGAGTCTATCTCATATATTAGGTTCACCTTTTAAGTTGCATTACTGAAATAAACGAACTTTTGCACGATATTCTAATTTTTTGAGTTTCACCTGTATATGAGAGTTCTAGATCTTAGGCCTTTCAAGAATGACTGATGGTAAATGCAGTTAATGCCAAGTGCATTAGCTTGTGGGGAGGAGGATGCAAGTAAATATATTCATTTTAAAACATGATTAAACATTTCAAAAATGGAACTTTTTGTCTTGACATGCAATTTTTCCAAGATTTAAAACTACCTTTTAAAGAACCTAGAATATGGACTATTCCATCTTTTTTTTTTCTTTTCTCAACTGTATGTTTTTTCAAGTTTTGATATGATCTCATACATTTAAAGGTCCAGGATAATTGTTTCAGATAGCAGATAACCCTTTTCCCATAGAAAATGATAAACAGTACTTGGAAGACTTTTAAGAGTCAATCTCAATCTGTTTTCTATAAGCAATATATTCCTAGACATTTAATGAGTTTGGTCTGACTGTAAGCAATATAAAAATGACATAATATTTGGCTCTTTTACTTCAAACAGTTAAATCAAATTAACATCCCACATAAATCAATTAATTACATTGCCTGTAAATGTTCTAGTGATGAGAGTTATCAGGTAACAATTACAGCTAGATAATAAAACTATATGAGACCACATTTCATAGAAGAAATTGGGTTTTCCTTACAAAACAAATGTTAAGACGAGAAAGAACATTATAGCAGGGAAAGAACTTTCCAGAAATGGGGCAAAAGTTGTAATGATATTGGTAACTCAGTAGTCAAATGAAGACAATAATTAATAACATTTTATGCCCACAATTTCAGCTGCATACAATTTCTTAAAGAATAAGGTTTGTGTTTTGTGTATGCAGTCAAACAGACTAGACAGCACTGTATCCCCTTCTTGTATTTGGGAGAGGGGGGAGAAAGGGGGGAATTGAAAGACAATCTCTATGAGTACATATCTGGATTTGCAAATTAATCAGTTAAGCTAAAATTAGTAGAGATATCAAAATCTTGAAAAGTATTATAGAAAAATATTTTCAAAATCTTGCACTAAATAAGTTATTTTGGGGGGGTGTGGGTGGAGAAAATGCTTCCTTCTTTAGGAATTATAGTAGTGTAAGCCAACAAACATTTAATACATATTTTTTGAAAACTACATATATTACACATACTGAGAATATAAAATTACAGCACCAGAAACAATTGGATAGAAATTATGATTGTAAGCATTAGGCTTAGTAATACCTTTCTGCTCATTCCAAGATTTTTATGTTTGAAGAACATGGTGCAGAGTGAAGTGCTAATCTTCAGCACTTTTATAAAATTAAATGGTATATAATAATAGCCCAGTGCATTGATTGAAATATTGCTCTTCCCAGAAAAATAAGATAAACTAGAAAAATAAAATAGCAGGAAGTAATCTCATGAATTTGCCCTTTGGTAAATGAATATCCTCATTTGCTACACAATTAACCCAAGTGGGCTTAGATCACAAAAAGTTCCATCTTTCCAGTAAATACTTATTATTTTATGGTAAAATTTATCAGTACCATTAGTTTATTTTTTATTCAGATATTTGTTTACTTATTTACTAAAACGTGTAGTCATCTATTCCAAAACTCTGGAAACCATTACAATATAAATTATTTTTGAAATTTTGTCTCATGCATGCATCTGATTTTGTAGAAACACACTAGTATGTAATTTTATTGTGTAGAAGTTTCTGCTCTGTTACAAAATGTGCATAATTAAACCATTTGGTGATCCAGGTAATTCATCATTTTAAAAAATCATTTTATTAAATTGTGTAATTGCAATAGTAAAAGCTAATAGAAACTAAAAGAAAGAAAGTAGAAAGAATAAAAAGCACAAAAAATAAACAAAAGAAAAAATATAGTAAAGGATAAAGAAAAGTGCGAAAAATGATTTTCTTTTTATTTTTCCAAAAAAGTTTTTATTTTTAACAACAAACATAAACAAACAAATGTTCTTTCAATTTTACAGTGTGCCAGTTGGTACATATTCCTTGTGCACAATATCTATGGTCATTTCCTCTTAGATTTACATTCATATTGCATTAATCAACTTTCCATGTCATTTTATATTATTATTACATCATCTAGACTTTAGACTTTAATTTCAAATCCACATTATCCTTTAGAGCAAATCTCAATTATTACAATTTTAATTCATCTTATAATTCATTCCAAAATAATCAATTGTAACATATCATTACTATTGTATATACTTCAATTTCCTACTTTTGTATCTAACCATTGCTAAATTAAATCCTATATCTTATAATACTTTTTTTCTTCTTGCTCTCTAATTGCTAATGTTAATCTACTCATTTCTGCACATTCAATTATTTTCTAATCACCTCCTTCTCTATCAGAATTTTCTCATTTTTCCAATTTTAAGCAAATACAATTCTAGCTGCAGTTAAAACATTAATAATCAAGTATGTCAGTTCTCTATTGTAACCTTCAGGTAAAATTCCCAATAAAAATGTCTGATTTTAAATCTATATGCTATTTTGACATTTTTTCCAGCCATGTGTATATTTTAGTCCAATACCTTTTAGCTTCCGCACATGTCCCCCACATATGGTAATATGATCCAGGTATCTGATGACATTTCCAACACTTCGCCGATTTATCCTTAAGCTTCTTTGCTATTCTTGCTGGGGTAAATGTCACCTGTAAAACATCTTATACTTCTCTTTATATGCTATTGACATTGTTAGTTTATAGTTTCTAGTCCATAATTTCTGCCATTTTTCTAGATCTATCCTATATCCAAAATCCCCCCCAAGCAATCATTGTTTCTTTTACTTGTTCTTCTTCTAATTTCACTGCTAGTAAATAACCATATAATTTTTTAATCATCCTCTCCTCAGTACCTGTTAGGATTTTATCTAATTCAGTAAGTTCTTCGTAAAACCCTTCTGTCTTACTATCCAAAAAAAAAAAACACAAAAAAAACCCCATAACCCCCCCTCCCCCCAAACAAACCAAACCCCCCCAACAACCAAAACAAAAAACCAACCAACCCCCCATTCCGTGTCCCAAAAGAAAAAACAATTTTTTTAAAGTAAGAACTTTGTATATACCCCCCCCCTCCTTTTCCCCCCCCCCCCCCTTTATTAATTTTTTAAAAAAAATCCTTCCCCCCTCCCCCCCCCCCCCCCCCCCCCCCCTGTAAAAGAAGGAACCCCCCCCCCCCCCCCCCCCCCCACCCCCCCCCCCCCCCCCCCCCCCCCCCTTTATCCATAATCATGGGATACTAGAATGAATGGTACATTGCTCAAAAAAAAAGTGAAAACTTAAACAACACAATGTAACTCCAAGTCAATCATACTTCTGTGAAATCAAACTGTCCACTTAGGTAGCAACACTGATTGACAATCAATTTCACATGCTGTTGTGCAAATGGAATAGACAACAGGTGGAAAGCATACGCAGTTAGCAAGACATCTCCAATAAAGGAATGGTTCTGTAGGTGGTGACCACTCAGTTCCTATGCTTTCTGGCTGATGGTCTGGGCACTTTTGAATGCTGGTGGTGCTTTCACTCTAGTGGTAGCATGAGACGGAGTCTACAACCCACACAAGTGGCTCAGGTAGTGCAGCTCATCCAGGATGGCACATCAATGCGAGCTGTGGCAAGAAGGTCTGCTGTGTCTGTCAGCGTAGTGTCCAGAGCATGGAGGCGCTACCAGGAGACAGTCCAGTACATCAGGAAACATGGAGGGCAACAACCCAGCATCAGGACCGTTACCTCTGCCTTTGTGTAAGGAGGGACAGGAGGAGCACTGCCAGAGCCCTGCAAAATGACCTCCAGTGGGCCACAAATGTGCATGTGGCTGCTCAAATGGTCAGAAACAGACTCCATGAGGGTGGTATGAGGGCCCGATGCCCACAGGTGGGGGTTGTGCTTATAGCCCAACACCGTGCAGGATGTTTGGCATTTGCCAGAGAACACCAAGATTGGCAAATTCGCCACTGGCACCCTGTGCTCTTCACAGATGAAAGCAGGTTCACACTGAGCACATGTGACAGATGTGACAGGGTCTGGAGATGCCATGGAGAACATTCTGCTGCCTGCAACATCCTCCAGCATGACTGGTTTGGCAGTGGGTCAGTAATGGTGTGGGGTGGCATTTCTTTAGGGGGCCGCACAGCCCTCCATGTGCTTGCCAGAGGTAGCCTGACTGCCATTAGGTACCGAGATGAGATCCTCAGACCCCTTGTGAGACCATATGCTGGTGCAGTTGGCCCTGGGTTCATCCTAATGCACGACAATGCTAGACTTCATGTGGCTGGAGTGTGTCAGCAGTTCCTGCAAGATAAAGGCATTGATGCTATGGACTGGCCCGCCCATTCCCCAGACCTGAATCCAATTGAGCACATCTGGGACATCATGTCTCGCTCCATCCACCAACTCCACGTTGCACCACAGACTGTCCAGGAGTTGGGGGATGCTTTAGTCCAGGTGTGGGAGGAGATCCCTCAGGAGACCATCCGGCCACCTCATCAGGAGCATGCCCAGGCATTGTAGGGAGGTCATACAGGCCACACACACTACTGAGCCTAATTTTGACTTGTTTTAAGGACATTACATCAAAGTTGGATCACCCTGTAGTGTTTTTTTCCACTTTAATTTTGAGTGTAACTCCAAATCCAGACCTCCATGGGTTGCTAAATTTGATTTCCATTGATAATTTTTGTGTGATTTTGTTGTCAGCACATTCAACTATGTAATGAACAAAGTATTTAATAAGAATATTTCATTCATTCAGATCTAGGATGTCTTATTTTTGTGTTCCCTTTATTTTTTTGAGCAGTGTATTTGCACATATGAATACCAATTCATGTTTATCCCTTGTTCATCTAATTCTTGCTTTGTTTTGAGTTCACCCTTTTCATTTAATGATTTTCAACTATCATAAATATAAACAATGTTAGTAATTTTTTGTTCTCCTCTTTGTTTACAACCAATTCTCTTTTCATCGTATGTCCCATCTTTTATTTATAAATAAATTAATAAATCATTGTTCTGGGATCAGAAAAGTCCATTGGGATTGCTAGAAATAACAACGTATCCAGGGGTGGGATTCAAATTTCTTAACAACTGGTTCTGTGGGTGTGGCCTAATTTGTGGGTGTGGCTTGGTGGTCATGTGCCTGGGGTGGGCGTGGCCATGTGACTGGCAAACCAAATGTAAGTGGTCCTCGCTTAATGACCAGATCCTTGCTTAATGGCTAGTTGCTTAGCAAGTGTTTTTTGCCAGTTTCCAAGGCCTGGGGAGCCCTGGAGAGCGCAGGCGAGGCCTGGGCAGGTGGCCATGTGACTGGCAAACCAAATGTAAGTGGTCCTCGCTTAATGACCAGGTCCTCACTTAATGGCCAGTTGCTTAGCAAGTATTCTAATTTACAACTGACCTCCACAGAGCTACTTGGCTGTTTTTGGAGTTTTGACAGCCACACACAGACACATACATACACACACACACCCTTCAAACCCTGCTATTGTTTGATTCTGTAAGGATCTCCTGCTGGAGCAGGGGGCTGGACTAGATGACCTCCGAGATCCCTTGCAGGCCTGGTCTAGATTGCTGTGCTGCTTCAAAGTCTTCTGAAGCCAGGGTTTACCTCCTTCCTTCCTCTCCTTTTTTCTCTCTCCCTTCCTCCCTCCTTCCATGTATTTATCTATCCATCCATATATCTCATTTACTTTCTCCTCTTTCTTTCTTTCTTTCTTTCTTTCTTTCTTTCTTTCTTTCTTTCTTTCTTTCTTTCTTTTCTCTTTGTTTCTTTCTTTGTTTGTTTCTTTCTTTCTTTCTTTCTTTCTTTCTTTCTTTCTTTCTTTCTTTCTTTCTTTCTTTCTTTCTTTCTTTCTTTCTTTCTTTCTTTCTTTCTTTCCCTTTCTTTCTGCCCCTTCCATCCATTCCCCTTTCATCCTTTCATTTCCTTTCTCTCTTCCTTTTTCTTTCTTTCCTTTTTCTCTTTCTTTTTTTTCTTATATCTTCCTTCTTTCTCTCTCACTTTCTTTCTCTCTCGTCTCTCTCTCTTTCCCTCTCTTTCTCTCTCTCTTTCTGTATCCCCTCTCTTTCTCTCTCCCCCCCCTCTCCCCCTTTCTCCCTCTCTCTTTCTGTCTCTTCCTCCTTCTCTCTCTCCTTCTAAAGCTAGGAAACCCACCTGAAACACACACATACACACACACACAGGGGTGGGATTCTCTCTTTCCCTCTCTTTCTCTTTCCTTCTCTCTCCCCCCTCTTTCTTTCACTCTCTGGTAGTGGTGCTGCCACCGCTGGGCAGCGGCACTCCGAAAGAGAGGGAGGAACCCCCAGGGCTGCTCCCTTCATCCAGTGGTGGCGGCGCTGGGCAGATTCGGCAGCTACTGAAAGCAAGCAGCCCCAATGAGTTCCCAGCAGCTATGGGGAGTACGTCCACCACCCCTCTCAGCCCCAGTGCAGCAGAGACAGAGAACGGCTGTGGCATGCTCCAGCTGCTACCATCACCGCATCACCCTGAGGCCCGGCAAAGGCCCTGGATTGGCGAGAGGAGGCCCCCGGATCAGTGACGGGAGGCCCCAGGTTGGCGAGGGGAGATGCGGAAAGGCCCAGGCCGGTGAGGGGAGGCCCTGGATTGGTAAGGGGAGGCATGGCAAGGCCTGGGTCAGTGAGGGGAGGCCCTGGATCAGCAAGAGGAGGCATGGCAAGCCCTGGGTCGGTGACGGGAGGCCCCGGGTTGGCAAGGAGAGGTCCCGGATCGGCAAGTTGAGGCATTGCAAGCACGGGGTTAGTGAGGGGAGGCCCAGGATTGGAGAGGGGGGCCGTGGCAAGCCCCGGGTCAGCGACAGGAGGCCCCAGGTCAATGAGGGGAGGCATGGCAAGCCCCGGGCTGGCAATGGGAGGCCCCGCATTGGTGAGGAGAGGCGCAGCAAGGTCCAGGGGCAGCAGCGGGGAGAGGTCCACAGAGGGCTGAGCTTCCAAGTGGTGCAAAGGAAGGGGCAAAATAAAAGGCAAGTGGTGGTGGTGGGGGAAAGGCGACCGGGTCTTGCACTCACCCAGGGAGATAATCAGATCAGGCAGGACTGCAACAAAAGGCAGGCAGCAATGGCTAGCTTGGCAAGCAGGCTGCAGGGACGTCGCACATTCACACGATGTTGCGCGTGTGCAATAGGGACTGACTGGGCATAGAAGCGGGTGGAGAGAGGCGGGGCCAGCCAGAGGCCCAATTTACCAGTTCTCCGAACTACTGGGAACCAACCGGTTCTATAGAACCTGTCCAAACCGGTAGAATCCCACCCCTGAACGTATCTATTTTAAACTGAATCAGGTAAATCAATTTTACATTCCTTTCTTTTACGTCTAACAATCTTAATCTTTAGTCCCTTCAAGTAATGTTGCAGACATTCTTCCATACATTTTGTGAAAAGGATTACAAGTTATTTTCAACATTCCAAATGTGCCCACTAGTCTAAAAATGCTTGTGTACTTCTGTAATACAATGCAAAGTCTAACTAGAAATTTTGATTGAATACCTTTGAAAACACTGGGGGGAGGATTAATATTCTTTCATAATATGCTGGGATTATTTTATTACCTGTGTTTCCTAATGTTAATATGGAAATGATTACTTTAATTGCTAGAATACTTGTTGCAAAACACTGGAAAACCGAATATGGTGAAATTTAAATTGTTTTGATTGAAACAAAGGATTTGGAAGACTACCCAGTGAAGGATAAATTGACTCAAATTTGATCATTTATTAGCCACATTAATAACATTCTTCCTAATTATTTTCATTTGTATAGCCAGTCTATTATGATATATTCCATCCACAAACATCTGTTTGAGTCTTTTCTTATTTAGTAATAACTCCTAAGATTTGAATCCATAGCAGTCATTCTACAAAAGAATGGCCCACTTATATTTACTGGTATTTCTACCATATGAAATAAACAAGACTGACTGATCTACTTTTAGCCTTGTGGATCACTTTCTACACTTCTTTGCAGGATTGACATTTGAATACGTTTGCGACAAGAAAGAAAAATGATGGTCATGAAATCTCTATCCCCATCATCATGGCTTTTCTGGATTTGGCTCAATGACTGTGGCTCTTGTAAGTTTTAAACTCTAATGCTTCTGTTGGTCATAAATAAAATGCAGGGGAATTAACTAATTTGTTTTGATGCAAATATTAAATAATACAATATTGAATATTTATGTTTAATGTACTACCCTCAACAGTTATAGCAGTTTACAGTGCTTTAAAGGGAAGAGTAACAAACTTTGTCATGATAGAGTCATGTACTTGAAAAGATTTAAGAATTAAGTTAAAGTTAAAGACTTAGCAGAAATAGTTACTTCAAAAAAGAAAATTGGAATTAAGATTAATACAATATGTATGTCTTTTCACAAGGAGAATTATTTCAGCAATGGAGAGCTTAAGTACAATTTTAGACCTTGAGCATAATATTCTTCTGAATTGCCAAAGAGCAGCCAAACACGAGGATCACTATGTTATATGGATTATAACCAAGAGCCAGTGGTTAGAATGCAGTACTGCAGGTTACTTCTACTGACTGCTGGCTGCCTGCAATTTAGCAGTTCAAATCTCACCAGGCTCAAGGTTGACTCAGCCTTCATCCTTCCAAGGTCAGTAAAATGAGGAGTCAGATTGTTAGGGGCAATATGTTGACTCTGTAAACCACTTAGAGGGGGCTGTAAAGCATTATAAAGCGATATATGTCTAAGTGCTATTGCTATTATGTTTCTAACTAAATGGGCAAGTTTTAATCAATTGGTAGTGGGACAGCCAAGTTTAGTCTGTAGCCTGTTGCTTGTGGTGTACCACAGGGGTCAGTTATGTACAGATTTAAAACATCCCAAATTCCTAATGACTTTTGGCTGTTTACATCGTAAAAAACTAAAACAATAATATAAAAACCAAACAGATGTGCCTCCACAGAAAGAAAGAAAATATTATTCCTTTCTTTCTCCCTCTTTCTTCAGGGAAATGAAGTACCGTATTTGCCGGCGTATAAGACGACTGGGCGTATAAGACGACCCCCAACATTTCCACTCAAAATATAGAGTTTGTTATATACTCGCCGTATAAGACTACCCCTCTTCCACACACCTTCCACTTTTGCACTTTTTTTTTTTTGATGCACTTTTCTGCTTTGGACAATTTTGAAATGAGCTAATCCAATTTTGAACCAAGAATATGCCAATAGCTATGGAGTTTAGAAATGAGTTTTAAAAATTTTTCATTGCTTACCATTAAGCGTAAAATATGTTGTAAATAAAATGAGAACACAGGAAACGTTCTCTTCTCAATACAGCTGATCTCTCTCTCTCTCTCTCTCTCACACACACACACTTACACACACACACACACACACACACACACACACACACCAAAACCCGGACACTGAAAAGGCTGCCAAGGAACAGTATATTCATGCCTTCTCTTTAATCAAGAAACAAGGAATTCCTTAGAATCTTTTTTTTTCCCCAAGTGGCCCTCTTTAAAAAATATATGGAGGTAACACTTTCATTCAAAAAGTCTTCCAGTATCTGGAGTCGCTCAGACATATTGAAGTGAGGCAGGAGAGTAAGTGAAATTTGAAATGATCCAGCTACAGTTTTCTTCCCTCCGCCCGAAGGCCATTATCTCCACATCAAAACGAACGAGGGGAGGCAAAGAAGCCAAACACGCTAAAAAGGATCTCTTTATTTTCCTACACAAGGTCACACCTACTTTTCCGCATTCAAAGGACAACCTCTCCTCACCACCACCACCACACACACACACACACACCAATACCCGCCAACAATGTTCTGGGCATTAATCACCATTGCTACATTAACCTGGTAAATTTATACCCTGCCTCCCCCAGTGTTGCTTTGACGGCAGGATTTCACACAGCAGGCGCTCGCTCGCTTCTCTTCTCCGCTCTCCCACCGTTCGCACATGTTGGAAGCACCGTAAAACCTGATAACCCACCCGGGGCTCCCCCATCCTTAACCTACAGCCGCCCGCATGCAAAACCTGCGTGCAAAAAAAAAAAAAGAAAAGTACGCCGCACGTGAGGATCTTCGAATCCTCTCCTCCCCACACAGCTAAGGAAGGAAGAGGGGGAAAGGTTGCGCAGCGCGTGGCGAGTGACACCCGCCACACACACACACACACACACACACACACCGCTCCCCCCAGCCTCCCTCCCGGCTGCAACTCAAGCTCGAAGTGGAGTCGGGAGTCCTCCGGCGTATAAGACGACCCCCACTTGGAGGCATGTTTTTCAGGGCAAAAAGTCGTCTTATACGCCGGCAAACGGTAATTATTTAGAAAGAAATGAAACCCACTTTCCAGCAGGGACATAACATTGGGGTACTAAAGGCATCTTGATCAGTTTAGTTAAGATATTTATTAACTGGTTTTTTTAATTTATAAAATGGAACTCACTACTGATGCAAAAAGTATTATCCTCTGTTTATAAAAAGTAAAAAAAAAGCTTTTATTTTTTCAGAGATCCAGATGAGTGGTGGAAGCTAGTACAGCAGACCCAGCAGAATGTAAATACAAGAATATGGTGAGGCTTCACAAATTATGACAAAGTAGACTTTTCACAAGGACAGCACCACTCTGCTATTTGTTAAAGAAGCCTCCTTTTGCTTCAGCAGTCACATGAATTGGCTTAGTGTAACTGAGCAAGAATGACATCCATAAAAACTATAAAGACACACTGTCACCTGCAAATTACACTAAAAGGAAATGTTCTAGGGAGCATAGCTTCAAAAGAAATTTTATGCACGTAGAAAGTTACATTTGTCTATTCTGCCTCACTTTTTAATTCTGTATTTGGCAAATAATTTTTAAACATCCTATCTTATTTACTTTCTAAAATAAGCAAAATACTTTTGGGGAATATGCTAGTGATTAAGGCATCAGGCTAGAAACCAGGAGACTGTGACATCCAGACCTGTCTTGGGCACAAAACAAGCTGGTCATCTTGGACAGTCACTTTCTCAGAGCACTAAAAAGGAGGTAATGGCAAACCACTTCTGAAAAACCTTTCTAAGAAAAATACAGGGACTTGTACAGGCAGTCTCTGAGAATCAGTCAAAATTGGGGGTGTGGGTGGGGAATCTATGTGGTCCCATCCTGTCCTTTTTGTCTCATAAATAAATATCTGATCTGCAGTTCTCTCAACATTATCTCCAGGATAAAGGCACTGAACACAGAAGGATTTCTTTTGAATAAACCAATACAGGATTACACAGTCTTGTACATAGTATTTTAAACTAGCTATACCCCATAATTACTATAAACTTTCTTTAGCATTTGAAAATAGATAGAATTTTTCAAACACTTAAGTAATCCTGAAAATTATGGAAAAATAGTTCAATTACTCTATAGGTTATTCTTTGGATATCAAAATATTTAGAAAAAGATTGAAATCTGCTTGCTAAAATACAGGAAATTATTTGTCAAAATGCTGCCAATTTCTATTTCTTTAGATTTTTTAATAAGGTATATTTCAATTCATAGGAAAATCATGTCTCCTTTTAGTCAAGTTTAATTCCTGATGAATTCATGGAGGCATCCAAGTATTTCCTATAGTTCAAGCATGCACGTTAAAGATATGATTGTAAGCAAGAGACCTAACTACACCAGCAAAAGGAAGATTAGGGTTGAGGGCAGCGACTCCTGGATTGTTTTATACTACTACTTGCAATATGTGATACACAACATTGCCTAATCATCCATGAGCCTTTTCTAGTAATCTGTCCATAAGTCGCTTTTGTTTCTTCCTTTTAATGATATTAATAATACTTGTGTCAGGGTTCCAAGTTCCAATAAATCCATGGACTTCAAGGCAATTGAATTCCTCAAAGAATACTTTTATTGGAATTATCATATTGGCCAGTGGTGGGATTCAAACATTTTTATTACCTGTTCTGTGGGCATGGCTTGGTAGGCGTGACGTGGCTTGGGGAGCATGACATGGCTTGGGGGGCATGGCTTGTGGGGCGTGGAAGGGGAAGGATACTGCAAAATCCCATTCCCTCCCCACCCACTAACCTGCTTTCCAGCTTTGTTCTCCTGTGCAGGGTAACAAAAGAAGACTCAGCCAATCAGCTGGTTTTTGGGAAGCAGAGAATAGATGGGAGCGGGGCCAGTCAGAGGTGGTATTCCAAACTACTGAAAATTTCTGCTACCGGTTCTCTGAACTACTCAAAATTTCTGCTACTGGTTCTCCAGAACTGGTCAGAACCTGCTGAATACCACCTCTGATATTGGCACATATCAGGTGAAATCGACTCTGAAAACTCCTGCGGTTCTCACCTAATTAAAAGTAGAAGGTATTCTACTTTCTCAAAACAATCCAATCACCGTGAGGTCTGTCAACCAGGTAGCATCACTCCACCTTCCTCCACCCAGATGTGAAAATGTTCTTGTTTCCCAAGGGAAAGTATTTCTTTTGCTACAAAATCCCCTCTATCTCAAATCCCTCCTCTCTATCCCTCAGCTCCAGTGTGGCAACACTAAAGTGGTCAAAATGGCTTCAACCAGGACAGCATCAGGGATGACAACTTTTACAATATTTATTATTGTTGTAGTTTATCCTGAGTATTTCATCGTTCTTCCTGTTTCTTTCTTTGTTTTGCAAAGTTGCCAACTGCAGTTCTCCTTGGTTGTAGGGAACTTGAGAATCCCATCAATGCTAGACAGTCTTCAATGGTTTTCAAAATAAAATCTGAACATTTAATTTAATTAAGAGTTCATATAACCTGTCAGTTCCTAATTATCAAGATGGCCAAATGATTCCTGAGCTGTTGCGTTGTACTTTAGGTTCAGTTATTCAAGATATTAGTCTAGTTTTAAATTAGTGTCCAGAATGCTGCTCTTCTAGCTATTTTTATTCCCAATTATTACTTTGGCTGAATAGCTGTGAAACAAACTGATAAAAATTGCTGGTGTTGAAACATAGTGCCCTGTTATGGCTGTTATCAGCTATTTGAAAGTGTTACTGGTGACTAATGAGTTAGGGCATTTGATCTGATTACCATGTCAGCACTGATTAGTTTTTCTGCATATTAGAATAATTATGTGACAATTCAAAGCCTTGGAATCAATTTTAACATAAACTATGTTGCTTCCCAAAGCTAGGTAAAAGTGGTTTTTCTTTGGATAGTGACACAAAAATCCATTATCCAATCACAATAGGGACATTTAAATTGACTTAAAAGTATTTTACTTATATTGAGTGAAAAGAATTGTCTGATAAGTGGTTTTTGGTAATGAAGAAAAATATTTGGGAAGCAATCAATTAAAGATACAATAGAAATGCTTCTTTTTCCTTATTACTATGAACCCATTTAACTTTTGTTTTGCTTATTAATTCATAGATGTTGATATTATCCTTCAGAGGCTTATTTTTATATTATAATTTTATAATTGTCTGTTGTACACTATAGTACTATTGATTTTGCCCAATGCTTGTTTTATTCTGTTGTATAGGTTCATAATAAATACTGTATACGTATTATTAATATCGTTAAAAAGAAGAAACAAAAGCAACATGGACAGATTATTAGAAAATGCTCATGGTTTTATAAATGGTAAGTGCACCATGGCCATCATAGGAACAAAATTAAACCAGCTAGCGGTACCTGAACACACCTGAAAGTGGATCATAAGCTTCCCAACAGACAGGAAGCAGCAGGTGAAGCTAGACAGAATCATATCTTGATACCTGTACAATTAGCACAGGGCCCCCTCAAGGCTGTGTGCTTTCTCCACTTCTCTTCTCCCTATATACCAATGACTGCATCTCAAAAGATCCATCCGTTAAAATATTGAAGTTTGCAGATGACACAACAATGATTGGTCTCATTCAAGACAACAATGAATCCACATACAGACAGGAGATTGTACAACTTGCCTTGTGGTGTAACTGGAACAATCTGGAACCGAACACACTCAAAACCATAGAAATGTTGGTAGACTTTAGAAGAAAACCTGCCATACTACCACCTCTTACAATACTAGACAACACAGTATCAACAGTAGAGACCTTCAAATTTCTAGGTTCTATTATATCAAATGACCTAAAATGAACACCTAACATCAAAAATGTCATCAAAAAGCACAAAAAAGAATGTTCTTTCTGTGCCAACTCAGAAAGCTCAAACTGTCCAAGGAGCTGTTGATACAGTTCTACAGTGGAATTATTGAGTCTAGCATTTGCACTTCTATAACTGTATGGTTTGGTTCTGCAACCCAACAGGACAGACACAGACTTCAGAGGATAATTAGGACTGCAGAAAAAACAATTACTACCAACCTGCCTTCCATCGAAGACCTGTATACTGCACGAGTCAAAAAGAGGTTTGTGAAAATATTTACAGACCCCTCACATCCCGGTCATAAACTGTTTCAACTCCTTCCCTCAAAACGACAGTATAGAGCACTGCACACCAGAACAACTAGACACGAGAACAGTTTTCCCCCAATGCCATCACTCTGCTAAACAAATAATTCCCTCAACACTGTCCAACTATTTACAAAGTCTGCACTACTATTACTATTAATCTTCTCATCACTCCTTAACACCCATCCCCTCCCACTTGTGACTGTATGACTGTAACTTTGTCACTTGTATCCTTACAATTTATATTGACTGTTTCCTAGTATGATTTGATTGCTTATTGTACCCTTTGACTATTATTAAGTGTTGTACCTTATGATTCTTGACTCTTGATGAATGTATCTTTTCTTTTATGTATACTGAGAGCATTTGCACCAAGACAAATTCCTTGTGTGTCCAACCACACTTGGCCAATAAAATAATTCTAATTCTAATTCTAATTCTAAAATGGAAGATTATAGGAACACCAAAAAGGGAGAAATGGATTGTGAACAGGACTGAATTTGCAGAAATAGCAAGATTGACTTGTTCAATTAAGAAAGGAACTTCTCTTTAGATTATCATGCTAATCAGCTAGCCAACAAGGAAAAATGTAGCTGGATTATCCATCCGTGATACTGAATAAGCTAATGTGACCGTGTCTCAACTCTTATTAATATTTTTCATTTATTAATATTTCTGAATATCACAAGATATTTTCTGAATATACAGTCAAGAAACTGAATGGACAGTCAAGAAACTTATATAAGGCAAACACCTATACAGTGTGCAACACATTAAATCAATATATCTGTTGATTAAATTGTTCAAAATTTAGGGTACATTGTTGGAACAAAACTATGATTAGAAGATATATTTTTCTAGAAATCTTGTACAGGTAAGTCCTTCACTTATGACAGTTGCCCCATTTTGCAATTTTTCTTGCCACAGTTGTTAAGTGAACACTGCAGTTGTTATGTTAGTAACATGGTTGTTAAGTGAATCTGGCTTCCCCTTTCACTTTGCTTGTCAGAAGGTCACAAAATGTAATCATATAACTCCGTGGCACTGCAACTATCATAAATATATGTGTCAGTTGCTAAGCAACTGAATTTTGATCATGTGACCATGGGGTTGCTGCAACGATCATAAGCTTGAAAAACAGTCACTGTTTTCAGTGCCATTGTAATTTGAACAGTCACTAAATGAATTGTTGTAAGTTGAGAACTATTTGTAGACCTAAATTATATATTATACTTACAAACTATATTTGTACATTACATATACTGATGTAAAATGTCAGTAAGTAAGATATTTATGTATATATTGTACTGTATTAGCACGAGGCCAAGTAAAAGGTTAACTTGACTGCAGTTTCCCCCTTGATAAATATTGAAGTACAACAAATAGAAAAGTAGCAGAACTACATTTGAATTTTAGTGTTTTTCCAGAAGCCAGTGGACTGGAAGACATTTAGTCTTTAGCCTCCTTGTTTCATAATCAGAAGATACATAA
This sequence comes from Notechis scutatus, assembly GCF_049901735.1. Taxonomy (NCBI): domain Eukaryota; kingdom Metazoa; phylum Chordata; class Lepidosauria; order Squamata; family Elapidae; genus Notechis; species Notechis scutatus. Next base: position 133,982,809 of record NC_142012.1, read on the forward strand.
TAATCCCTCTAGGCAAGTATTGCCTGCCACATTTTATTATTGAAATATTGAAAGGCAGATAAGTATTCCATGGAAGACACAGTGCTGGATCTGGAATCAGTTCAAAGATTTTTCTAATGATTTGACTCAAAGTTATATCAATTCAGTTTAATGGAAGCTTATTCTTGTTACCCTTAATGTAACCCTCTGTTCAGGAAATATAGCTATGCACAAGTCCTTAGAATACTACAAATATTGGTGACACTGACGTGTCAAGAAGACAGGTGAATCTGGCAACTGAATATATTAAAACATTACAATAGAATATAGTAAAACATTACAATGATTCTTAGATGTCAAGAGCCAGCATGTCAAGCGATTTAAAAGTTGAAGAACTTCAAGTTGCTTCATGTGAAAGAACTTACTCTCAGATTAATCTTTTCTAGATATTTATATTTGACAATTTTTGATCAACTGAATCTTCTTTGCTCATCTTTTACTAATTGTGTTCTTTATTTTCTAAATCCCAACATTCACTGTAAGTTGTCTTTATTATGATCAACCCTAGATAATAATCTTATGATCCCTAAAATGTCTTACAAGCTAGGATTCTAAATCAAAACCTGAAACAAATCTTGATATTAGCAATGGAGTCTGTCCAAAACTAGCATCAAAATAACATATGTTGTGGTCTACTTTTCCTATCTCAACATATTTCTTTATTAATACTTGGAATGGGTAGGAGAGATACGCCTGCAATTAGTGATTATTTGTATCCTAAATGCCAATATACAACTGCTACTGCAATTGTAGCATTTTATAATATAGGCAGAGAAGATCATTTTCATTTCAGAAGAAATGAATAACAAAATCAAACAAGTAACTCTCTAAATTCTGAAAATGGCTCTGGAAAATTCATATATGAAAGTAGTTTGCTACAGTTATCATATTATCATAAATTTTCACTAAAGTGGCTTAATTTTATGTCTAACAGAAAGCTCTGACTTGTTGCTGCATAAGACATTTGGAATCACAAAAACCACCATATCAACATTGCTTAACAGAAAGGGTTATCAGAACCTATATTTCCTTCACTAAATTTTATAGAGTATCCAAGAAATGGATAGCTTGACCAAAAGACTCCTTCATGCTTGAAAGACAGATCTGTTTCCTTTGCATCATTACTTTCTCCTCAAATTTGTTGGGAATGGCTCATGTCCCTTCAAAAGTCAATCTTTGTTGCTGAGTTAAACAGCCTGGTGGTGTTAAATAACATACTCTTCTGATTGAGAAAAGGTTCTTTTTCTTTGAGTAGTATAGAGGTGCTTTTCCGATTATAAGCATCTGTTTATACCTTAGGCTATTGCTGTATAAAGTAAGCAAATTTTGTTTTCATATTAATTAAACTGTGTTGGAATTTTAGCAGCACAATTTTGCTTATTTCTACCCACATATTCTCTCAACAGTTTTGATAGTTTTAAATTTTGTTTGCTCTTTCAGTTTATTCTCTTAACAATTCCAAATTCTTGAAAGTTATTTTTTCTTCTTGCAGTTATACTGTAAAACAGCTAAGCCAGTCTTTTTGCCTGATAGCTCTTGCCTAGTAATATTTTATGTATTTAAACTGTCATTAAGAAACAGTCTTCTTAGTGGCAGAACTATAATTTAAAATCTTTTCATCATAAGGCTGCTAAAGAAGAACATCAGGCTGTACACATATCAATGTAAAATGATGAGACCTAAGGGTGTATATTAACTTTGGATCTAATTTGCCTATGTGCCTTACTGATGTTCTAGAATTGTATTTTTTAAACTTTGCAACTTTATGATGTCTGCAACCCAGAATTTACAGCTGTTCTAGAACTAGGGCTCAGGATTCTAGAGAAGCCTTCTCCTGCAACATACACTAGACTAGAATATTTTCATGTTGGGTGGTTTTGGAAACACTACATCATGTAGTATATACAGAATTCAGCCAGCCTAGAATATCTTTGGCCAACACTGGAGGAAAAGTCTTCAGTATCAGTCCAAAGTGGATTGAAGCAGTATGAATTCCCTTGAGAAGGTGAACAGTCTACTTATTTACTTTGGCAATGAAAATCACATTATCTCCATGTTGTAAATCCATTATCAGATCAAGTTTAAATCACCTTGCACAGGCCTAATCATTACTATAACAGTGATGGAATGCTGCAGGAACCTTAGGACAAGATATAAATAGCAAGGACAGAGAATTAATGCTTTATATAGAATATAAACAATAATATTAATATTATATTTTTCAGTGAACTCTTCATAAAATAACATTTACTAAGTTTTGTTGTTATAATAATCTATACCCTTTTATATTTTGGACCTCGAAGGAGAACAACACATTTATACCAGTGGTGGGTTTCCAAATATTTTCCTATCAGTTCAGAGAGCATGCTTCATGTGCACAGGGCTCAAAAACCACCCTCTGTATCAACACTGGTGAGCTGTGCACATGCACCTAATGCATGTGTGCGCCTAATGTGTGCATTGTATGCGTGCAGGGCTCAGAGACTGACCGATCAACACTGGTGAGCTGCGCTGTGTTTTTTAGCTCAGCTGAGGCATGGCAATCCACTCTGCTGCGCATATCAACTGAGCTAAAAAACAAGGGAATATAGGAGAGATAAGGGTGGGTGTGAGTAGGAGGGCCAGCCAGAGGTGGTATTTATTGGTTCTCTGAATTTCTGCTACTGGTATGCCAGAACCAGCCGAACCAGCTGAATACCACTTCTGATTTATATGCCACCTCTGATTTATATGCTTCAATTTATTAATACATTGAACAAGCAATGTATTAACTTGACTTCCTTGTCAGTAAGTCAGAGTTGATTTAAAAAAAAACTGATAAAAAAAATCTCTATATCAAAGTTCTGAGTTCTAGAAGATGTGTGTGTGTGTGCATGCGTGAGTGCGTGCACATGCATGTGTGTGTGTGTGTAGAGAGAGAGAGAGAGAGAGCTTTTTGGGAGAAAAAGTGTCAGGAATGACTTGTAACCTTCCCTGCCAGCTTTTATATTGACTTTGCTTGTAGGAAGCTGGTTGCAAATAGCAATCACATGACCACAGGACTCCGCAACCATCATAAGTACAAGCCAATTGCCAGTACTCAAATGATCACACAGATGCAAGGCTGCTGTGACATCCAGAACTTTGAGCACCAGTCACAAATACTGCTTGTACACTATGATTGTAACTTTGAACGATCACTGAAAGAACCATCTAACTTGAGGACTATTGACACAAGTAAAAGATTGCCATATCTGTAATATATTCCCCATTTCACAGGAGAGTAGTTGATTGTGCAACCAAAATTTCAACATCCTGAAGAACTGCCATCACAAACCAATAGTATGAACATTGATTATGGTCTACTTCATAGCATACTTCTGAAGGTTCTACAGACCTTTAGTGAATGGAATAAATTATGGATTTGATAATAACATCCACCATGCCTATACTATTACGCTGAAGAAAAACATTTAATAATTCAGCAGAAAGGGAGAGACACTGACCAGTAACAAGCTAAGGTAGTTGAAGGTTTTAAAATTGCTTCAGGCTGTCATGCTCTCCACAAAGGCTTTTAAAAGAAACCTATCAAATGAACCTGTTAAAAGAAACCTATCACTACAAGGACTATATTATTGGCTTATATATTTTTTATCATACAGTGGTTAGCTATATTTTTAAAGAAAAGGCTTTTGGCTTTTGTTATATATTCATACAAACCCGGGGGGAGGGAAGAAAGAGAGAGAGGGAGGGAGGGAGGGACTATTTATTTATTCATTCATTCATTCCTGTAAAAGACTTATATGGCCACCCATCTGAAGCAACTCTGAACGGCTCACAATAACCATAAAACCAATAAATAAAGCAATCATAAAAACAGTAAAACAATAAAGAAAAAAACCTGGGGCATAATTGTCCCTCTTGGGATAACCCACAGCAAGCTGAGCTACCCAATTTTATTATGATCTTCCCATTTGATTATATTTCCTAAAACAGTCATTTCAGATATTCTACTACCTTGTTATAAATATAATTTCAAAAAACCTCAATGCTTGTAGTTTTTAGAAATGATGTACAATACAACTTAAATTAACTGTCAGAGCACATGCAAAATTATTTTATTATGACATTAAAAGGCCTTTTTCAGAAAAACCATTTTTTTTCTTCTTCTTTTGTCACAATGCAGAGCATAACTTGTCCTCAGTCTCTATATCAGTGATGGCGAACCTATGGCACCTGTGTCAGAAGTGGCACGCAGAGCCATTTCTCCGGGCACGTGAAGCCATCACCCATTGCTCTTCCAGGTTCTGGCACTCCGGCCAGCTGGACTTCATGTACACATGCGCACCAAAAACCAGAAGAACAGCCGCCTGGTGTGCATGCGTGCACCAGGAAGATGATCTTGTTTCCAGCGCGCATATGTACATTGCCCACTTGGTCTTCTGGTTTCTGGTGTGCATACACAAAGACCAGCAACGGGAAGAGTATTGGTCGCACATGCCAAAAGACCCAGAGTGGAGGAGAGCTGTGGACCAGGATGGGCGGGCCAGGGCTCCTGTCCCTCTCTGCCCAAGTGGGGTTCTTGTGTGGTGCATCCATCTCTGGAGCACCTGGTCCATGGTGCATCCATGCTCTGGAGCGCCTGGTCAGCTTGGGTGCCCAGAAGAGCCGGCCGGCCCCCACGCAGCTCCCCCTTCCCATTTTTGCCAAGGAGGGCATTCCTCCCACCCATCTCAGCTCCTGCACCTCCCCAGAAGAGCAGCAGCAGCAGCGGCGGCAGGGGGAATGGCAGAAGTGACCGGGCAGCCACCAACAAGTCATGTGGGCAGCTCACCTGCCCACCAGCAGCTGCTCCTCCAGCATCCCGCCCAGAAGCGGTAGTGGAACAGCTGCCACCATCAGAGGCGAGGGGGCAGCGAGGGTGAGGATAGGAGGGCTGGGACTTCCCTCTCTTCTTGTATGGGCCCAGCCATCCTGGCTAGCAGCTCTGCTCCCTTTGCTCTTCTGAGTTCTAGCACACTGCCAGCTGGCCATGCTGGCCATCCACCCAACCAGCAAACACTGCCCTTGCATCTGAGCTGGCAGGCACTCTGGACCACAGATGCGCATCAGTGCCACTGGCTGGAGGATTGGGGCCATGAAAGAAGCCTGCTCAGGGAGGCAGGAAGAGAAGCCCTGGCCTGCCTGTCCATGCCCCCGCTGCCTCCTCACCTCCAGCGGCGATGGCTGTTGCACTGTTGCTTCCAGATGGATACTGGAGGAGGAGCTGCCAATGAGGAGACGAGCTGCCTGCATGTCTCGCTGGCATGGAAGCAGATGTGGTTGCCAGCTGGTCGCTCCTGACCTTGCACATTCAGCTACTGCTGCTGCTGCTCTTCTGAAGAGGAGGGGCTGCACAGGAGCTGAGCCTGGTAGGAGGTACACATGCCGGCTGGGAAGCGGTAAGAGGCGCACTAGCCAGGAAGCTGTCATGCTCCCTTGGAAGAAGTGGCGGGAGAGGGGAATAGCTGCGCTGACCTGTTCCAAGGCCACTTGGTACCAAAAAGATTTGCATGCGTTCCTGTTTCAGCACTCAGTGCCAAAAAGGTTTGCAAACACTGTTCTATATCAACCTTACCAAAAGAAAGCAGACTAGACTTTTTGGAAACCAACAGGCTTTATTGCTCAGATCTTTTTTGTTTTTTTGCCAAAAGGGCATGCAGTTGGCTTAAGAACCCATTTCCTTTTTCATACAAAGGCAACATAGGGAATGATAACATGTATGCTTTCCTGATATGATTATAAAAATGGAATTAACTTATTCAAGTACACTAATGCAATACTTAGGATTCTCTTAGACAAATCCAGGGACACCTAGAGTCTACAAGGTTCTCTCTTACATTAAATCCAGCATGGTAGCCTAGTTTGATAACATAATATTATGGAGAGAATAAGAGGATACAGTAAGGGTAGTGATAAAGTGGTAGGTTTGGAGGGAAGAATTTGTAGGAAGGGAATGTTGTCTATTTTAAAGCAGACACTAAAATAACAGTTTTAACTCCAATTAGCAGGAAACTATGCCATCCATTTTCTGCAATGTTGTTGAAGTAGATACCAAGAGCTACAAAAATAACTTAAATAAATAGTTTATTTAGGAATATAGAAAGTTCTTTCAAGTTTGCTTCATCTAGCCCAATAAGGTCAACAAGAGTCAAATGTTGACTCTTTAGAATCTCAAATAAAATATGTGTTACATATAGTCAGAGTTGGCTTGCTATTAGTGTTTCAACCAATGCCCTAATTAAATCATGAGCCTCAGGCCAAGCTTCAAAACAAATCCAGTTATTTATTAGGAGCTTCATGTCAGTATGGACCAAATGAAGCCAACTCTGACCTTATTTAATTTGTGCTTTGGCTCTGACCCTGTTTTCCCCTCCCCCCCCAAGATGTGTCATCAGTCACATTCCCCAACAAAGCAATTTCATGGGTTGTAGAAGTCATGCCCTCCAGCCACTGTGGAGGTAGATGATCTTGACGTTACCTGCTGGAATGGAGATGACCTTGGAGATTACCTTGACATTACTGGCTGGAATGTGAATTGTTTTGACTGAAATGCAAGTTCCTCATGTCAACCTGCCTGAACCCTGACACCTCGATGCAGCTGCAAGATTCGATTCCCCATCCTCCTTGCCTATGGCAAGTTGAGAACAGGTCAGAAATGCTTCACAAGTTGACACCCTTTTAATCAGGAATATCGGTGATACATACAATATTTACAGATTACAGATAATCAGAGTTGGAAAGGACCTTATAGGTCATCTAGTCCAACCCCCACCCACACAGGAGATCCTACACCATTTCTGACAAATGGCAGTCCAATCTCTTCTTGAAAATATCAAGTGATGACGCTGTCACAACTTCTGAGGGCAAGTTATTCTATTGGTTGACTGTTCTCACTTTCAGAAAGTTTCTCCTTATTTCCAGATTAAATCTCTCCTTGTTCAGTTTCCATCCATTATTCCTTGTCTGGCCTACAGGCACTTTAGAAAAAAGCTTGACCCTCTCCTCTCTGTGGCAACCCCTCAAATATTGGAAGACTGCTATTATGTTCCCCCGGTCCTTCTCTTCACTAGACTAGCCATGCCCAGTTCCTATAACTGTTCTTCATGTTTTAGTCTCCAGTCCCCTAATTATCCTGGTTGCTCTTCTCTGTACTTTTTCTAGAGTTGCAACACCTTTTTCATAATGTGGTGACCAAAACTGGATGCAGTACTCTAGGTGTGGTCTTACTAAGGCTTTATACAGTGGTATTAATACCTCATTTGATCTCGATTGTATCCCTCTGTTAATGCAATTTAGGATTGCATTAGTTTTTTTGGTGATGGCTGCACACTGCTGGCTCATATTTAGCTGGTTGTCCACTAAGACTCCAAGATCCCTTTCACAGTTACTGCTATTGATCTGGGTTTCACCCAGTCTATATGTGTACTTTTGGTTTTTCTTGCCTAAGTGTAGGACTTCACTTTTCTCTACATTGAATTTCATTTTGTTAGATACAGTCCAGTGTTCTAGTCTGTCAAGATCCATCTGGATCTTGAGCCTATCTTCTTGGGTGTTAGCTATTCCTGCCAGCTTAGTATCATCTGCAAATTTGGTAAGTTCCCCTTCTATTCCCACATCTATGTCATTAATGAAGATATTGAAGAGTACTGGGCCTAAGGCAGAACCTTGTGGCACCCTGTTAGGAATAACATGGTTACCTAACTTAATTTGGATAAAATAATATATATAAACTATGTTAGTGAGTTTAAGTGTGTGTATCACTTTAACTGTAAAACATGTATTTTGGGTGCGGTTGTAAAATCACCATAAGAGGGAGCAAGAGAGCTCACTGTTTGCTGGCTTTTACTGGATTGCTGACAATGATGGATTGATGGTGATAACTGCGTATTTTCCCTGCTATTGCTGAACAAAGAAAAGAGGTTTGATTTTCTTCATATCTCTACTGCAAAAAGAGATATATTACTGGACTGATTATTTGTGAGTTTACTGACCTCTTTTTCGACACTGGACTTTGCTAATGAATAATCCCCGGAAGGACTGAACTTAGTGTATGATATATGGACTGTTTGACTATGCTAACAATCTTACTGGAATAAACTATTTAACTAGCATATTGTATCTGTTTTACTGAGTGTAAACTACAACAACGTTTATCTCACATATCTGCCTGCCTGACTGACTACCGTTGCACTTTCTGCACTTTGTATATCCCTAACACACCCTACTACTTACTTCCCTCTATGTAGACTTAGACCTATTAAGGACTACTCATTGAGTACGGTTTGTCAGCCAGTTGTGAGTCCATCTGGTGGTGGTGCCATCTATTCCATTTTTTTCTAGCTTACCAAAAAGTAGTTTGTGGTCTACTTTGTCGAATGCCTTGCTGAAATCTAAATATATGATGTCCACAGTATTTCACTGGTCTACTAATTTAGTCACTATGTTGAAGAATGAAATAAGATTGGTTTGGCATGATCTGTTCTTAACAAACTCGTGCTGACTGCTAGTTATTACTTTACTTGTTTCTAGATGTTGGCAGATCTGTTTTTTTTATTATCTTTTCCAGTATCTTCCCAGGTATTGATATTAGGCTGATTGGTATATAGTTTCCTGGGTCTGTTTTTTTTTTTCCTTTTTTGAAGATGGGAACCACATCAGCTCTTTTCCAGTCCTTTGGTAGTTCTCCGGTGCTCCAGGATTTTTGAAAGATATGATACAGTGGTTCTGAGATGACCTCTGCCAGGTCCTTTAAAACTCTGGGATGTAATCCATCAGGCCCTGGTGATTTGTTCATCAAGATCAGAGAGGTGTTCTCTTACTATTTCTTTGCTTATTTTAACTTTTATTTCTGGTCTGTCTTATAGTTTTCCTCTCTATAGTTTTCCAGGCCATCATTCATGCCCATGTCTATTATATTTCCTAAAATTAACAAGGACAATTTCATGAAAATAAAATAACTTACAACAATTCAAGTAATTTGCATGCATATGTTTAGAAATGCTGTTAAAATAATGTGTTTTTTTCTGTAAGATGATTATTAAAATTAGGATCAGTGGGTCACAAAAACAGCAATTATTCCATTGTTTATAAAATTCAAAAATAGCAGCAGTTACTCTTTAATGGATATGAAATTACAAATGTTTTGAATCATTCCAAACAATAATAATTGTCAGGAGTCAATTCAGAGAGTTATCATAGACATCAGTTAAGTGTCAACAGATTACCAGAAAATGTACTTGTAGACCCTTTTTTATTACAATGTTTGCAAATTCATAGGAATTGCCTTATTCAATCCCATTATTTTTTCTATCTCAGTAATATCTATGCAGATTGGCACATCCTACAAAGTTTCAGCCTGATATCTATCCCATCCTGGCTGGAGATGTCAGCAACTCTGTCACATTCAAAATGAGTTATGGCCCCAGCCAAATGAGGAGCAACTGCACATCAACCGCCTCCCACATGGTCACAGCTGCTTCATAAATCCATGAATAGCTACAGTATGTAAACATACATTAAGGGCGATATATATATATATATGTCTGAGGTTTAACTCATGTTTATGAATGAGATCTTCTAATTAAGACTTTTTCTGGTGCCTTCATTATATAATAAACCTCCCAGAAAGGGTCTATAGTTCAACAGAACACATGTTTTGTCTGCATGAGGTCAAAGATTCAGTCCTACAAATCTGCATCTAAAAGGATTCAGTAGAAATATGTTCTCTAAAACCAAGCAACAAGCTGTTCTCAATAAAACCAAACTGTACCAGGCAAATAAACACTGCATTATATACATCCCACTAACTAACATTTACCTGATCTTTTTCCTACACAATTTGACCCGATTCCACAAATATTTGACAACAGAACTCATACTTTGCTCAACATTTGGTTTCTCCCTTCTGAGAAGATGATCTCATTATATACATACATATGCATTCTATTTTTCCAAATAGATTTCGAAGTGTTCATGCACTAATCTCATGCGGGATAACTTCCATTACTCATATAGTTATCTTTACATATTTGAGCCAATTTATTAGAACAATTTACTTGCACAATAAATATGCTGTCAACTATTAAAATATAAAAGTGTTTATGATATGGGGAAAAGTATAGAGGAAAGGTGTTTTTTCCTCCTCCATCCGCTTGAATAATTAGAACCCGAAGTCGCTCAATGAAGATTCAGAACAAAATTTACACCAGTGGTGGGATTCAAAAAGTTTTACCACTGGTTTGGTGGGTGTGGCTTGGTGGGTGCATTTTGCGCATGTGCACACACTTTGCATATGCACACACACTACATGCGCACTTTGTGCAGGCACAGAGGTGTTACAACTCACCTCCTGCAAGCCTGCACTCTCCCAGTCGCTTCAGCAGCTGCTGTGCAGCACTCTTCTGTGCCACACAAAGCAGCTGCACTTCAAAAGCAAGGAATAAAGGTGAGTATGGGAGCCTGGGCAGATGGGTGGGCCTAACAGCAGAGTGGTAGAGAGAACCAGTTCAGTCTCCGCTGCTCATCGCTGCTACCTGCTTGGCAGAACCAGGCAGAACCGGTAGAATACCACCACTGATTTACACCCATTCCCAGTTACAGCTCTTCAAATGGACCTGGATCTTCCACATAATAAAATGTTGATATGGGTAATTGAATAGAAATGGTTCTTGTATCACTTATGTCATATACTCTAGGCTTGGCATTATATTGTTCAGATAGTATGTATGAAAGAGTACCTTAAAGCATAAACTGGTTTATATGCTATGCTATAATGAAAGAAAATCATTAGGCTGCTAAGACTAGGACCCACAAGACACCTTTCAGAACCTTTTAGACAGTTACTCATAAGAGGATAATTTAAAAGGCTGGCTGTAACTTTTTTTCTTAAGAATCTTCAAATTCTTAATTATTTTCAGTGACTGAGGATTACAAAAGGCACTGGCATAATCTTCTAGCCAGAGATGATGCACCTGGAACTTTTGGGTTTGTTTCAGTAGGCATGAGATAAGTTGGATAATATACTAAATTATTAGATGCTTGTTTTAAGACCTGCAAAATGCAAGGGCTGGTCATAAAGTTACTTTGATATCAACATTGTAACTGAGAACAGTTGCTAAACGAGGCAGACAAGAGATAAGAATTACCTGTATAACAAATCATTGTTTTCTTACTTACATGCTACCTTTATGTACAGATAAATTACTAAAATTGTTGATACAAAGGAACTATATTCATGTGTATTTTTATGCCAGGTAAATATTACTCAAATGTCTAATTCAAAGAAAAGCTGAGAAACTTGAAAAGGAGAGCTGTTATTGTTGTTTCTTATGTTGTTTCATTACTGTCTAAACAAAGAAGACTTCAAGTAATCCTTGACTTACAATAGCAATTTCTATTACTTAGAGGTGTAGTCATAAAGAGTAACCACTTAGTGATCAGTTTTGCTCATTAATTAAATCCCACAATTTAACATGTCAACTTTTTTGTTGGTTTCCCAAAAGTTGATATGAAATCAAGCAAGAACTTGCAAGTCCCAGGTGCTTACAAGCAGGCCAGTAGGCAGGTAAGTGACTGCTGTCAGATGGTAAAGAGTGCGAGGGATTCACAAAAGTACAAGGTAAGTGCAGCAAGGCTCAAAAAGAGTTCATGAGTGGGTATGGGTAGTCAGTGTGGTGCAAGTGCAGAAGGACTGGGGGAAGGTGCATGGATGAGTGAGCCTATCCAGTAACTTGCAACCTTACCTGCTGGCTTTCCCACTGATTTTCTAGGGAAGCCAGCTGGGAAGGTCACAAGTGACAATCTTGTGATCAAGGGATGCTACCACTGGTCAGTTGCATGCATGAGCCAGTTTCCAAGCACTTATGATCATGACCATGTTAAGTCACCATGGGATGACTTAACTCTGGTAACCAGACATAATCATTTGTTCAGTGCCACTATAGCTTTGAATGGATACTGAACAGATGGATATAAATCAAGAGCTGTGTACAACTGTTCCCACCTTAATGATTTTAAAGCTATAGGAGAAGGATTGGCAGAGCCAGGAGGAGATTCAAAAAAAGGGATCAGCCTAGAATCCATATGTAGCCACAAATGAAATCCAAAATAGTTTAGCCCTGAAGTTTTACCATTTTATAGAGAAGCAAAGCCCACAAAATAATATTTGATGTTTCTTATTGTCCAGAAGCAACCAATTTTTTGTTGAAAGCAATCAAGACCCTAGAATTAGCTTGAAGTTTCTTTATAATGTCCAGAATGTAATTATTGTTTTTTTTCCTCTTTAGCTCCCCTCTTCTGGGGGGGAAATCGCAGCAGCTAAAAAGCAGGACAAGACAGCAATTCCTGCCAAATAGAAACTCTGTTTAGTCAAAGCCCTCTTAGAGTGACTGTTTTCACAGACTAGAAGACCATTTTAAAACTAAAATCAAACAATATTGCAATTGTTTTTGGGAATTGTTGAAGGACAAAAGTATTACTCTGCTTACTCTGTTCTCTACAATGACACTGGAGTCCATTTTACTGATATTAATGAATAAGCCAAAAACAGAGTTTGAGGACCAAAAGGCCAATATGATTAAGGTGCTGGCCCAGAAACTAAAATATTGTGAAATATAGTCCCACCATAGGCATGAAAGCCAGCAGGTCACTGTCATCCCCAACCCACAGGTTTGCAATTGTTGTAGGAAAATAGGAAAGGAAAGGAAAGAGCATTATGTATGTTTGCCACCTTGAGTTACTTATAAAGTAACAAAGGCAGGATACAAAATGAAATAAATAAATGTTAGTAAAAATTACTAGGTAAGTGCTTGTGAATGTTTTTGCAGATGACCTTGCTCTGATGCCATCAAAGCCAAATAAGGATATCCTTTAGACATAAAGGAAATACTGAAATATAAGAAAGTAGCAGGCAGATACACCACACACACACACACACACACACACACACACACACTATAATTGCTCATTCCATAAAATGAAAGATCAGTATGAAGATTTGGCAATCATTTAGTCATATTTAATCAACTGATGTAGTCATCCATTTTGCAATCATGACTCTATAGGCAACAAAAGAAAATGTTTTAACTTTTGTTACAGAGGAGATAATCAAGTACTTGAATTTTTTAGATTTAGGGTTAGGGTTAGGGTTAATGTAATATAATGGTAGAAAACAGGCTCCTCTGACATTATTTTTTCCTTCTGAAACATAATTTGCAGGAGATGCAAATTTATCTAGAGGCCAGCTGCAGGAGCAGAAGGAGTTGAAATATATGGCTGAATAGCACAACTTAGCAATACACAGTAAGGAAATAACATGTTACCTTGGAGACAAATAAACACAGGTGCTATACATTTAGAAAAACTTCCAGGATTGTGGAAAGGTTGCATGCTAAAACATTATATTGGTTAATGGATATACTATACAGCAAAGGATCTACTATAAAACATCTATTATAAAGCAAAGAAATAAGTGATGGTTGAATAATACAGTCTCTGGTCTCAAGAATCAAGAAAGATGCATGGAATTACTTATGAACTGTTTCCTTTATTGTTTCCCACCTGTAGACAGAAATGTTGCCAAACTAAAGCAACTATTTGCAGTAAGTGTTGTACCTTATGATTCTCGACTCTTGATGAATGTATCTTTTCTTTTATGTATACTGAGAGTATTTACACCAAGACAAATTCCTTGTGTGTCCAATCACACTTGGCCAATAAAGAATTCTACCTATTCTACCTATTCTACCATAGATGTATTTTAAGAATTGTTGTAACTTTCTCCCCCAAAAATCTACCCAACCACTGTTGCTTCTTTGCCCTCCGTAATGCAGCCCTTCCAAACTACATTCCACCACATCCAGATAAAAGTATGCATCCTGGTCATCCATAGATGTGAATTATGTCCCTTCTACATCTCAGTACTTTTCAACATTTCATAATTATCAAATTAACGGGATAGAAGAGGAACTTATCAAATTTGCCAATGATCCCAAGCTATGGTAGAACAAGGGGTATCTTTAGAACAAGGGGTGTCAAACTGGCAGCCTGGGGGCTGGATGCATCATGTGCAGACCGTGTCCACCCAAGCTCCACGAAGGGAAAAATGTTGCAATATGTCACATGATGGCAACTTGACACAGCGAGTTTGACACCCATGCTTTAGAAATTAGACTCAAGCTTTAGAAAGATCTTGACAGACTTGAACACGGGGTCCTATCCAACAAAATGATGGCATTCAGAAGTAAGGGAAATAAGGTCCTAAAATAGGCAAGAAAAATCAAAAGCAAAGGTAAAAAATAGATGATACCTTGTTCAACAGTAGCAACCGTGAAAGGGATCTAGGAGTCTTAGATCATCACTTAAGGTTGAGCCAGCAGTGTGCTGCAGCTACTAAAAGAACTAATACAGTCCTAGGATCCATTAACAGAGGGATAGTTTCAAGATCATGTGAAGTATTAGTTTTGATTTATACTGCACTAATGAGGCCATGTTTGAAATATTGCACTAAGTTCTGAGCACCAAGATACAAAAAGGATGATTATACCCTAAAAAGAGTACAGAGAAGAGCAACAAAGATAAGAGGTCTGCAGCCTAAACTATATGGTAAGCCCTTGAGGGAACTAGGTATGTCTAATCTAATGAGAACTTGGGAAAATATGACAGCATTCTTCCAATACTTAAGGAGCTGTCACATAAGAGGTTAACCTATTCTCCAAAGTACCTGAGGCAGAACAAGATGAGTGGAAAATCATTAAAGACAGATCTAAACTAGAACTAAGGAGAACTTTCCTGATAGTGAGAACAATTAATCAGTGAAATAGTTTATCTCTAGGAATCATGGGTGCTCCATCACTGGAGGTTTTCAAGAATAGACTGGACAGCTATTTGTCCAGAGTGGTACAGGCTTTCCTTCTTAAGCAAGGACTTGGAATAGAAGATCTGGAAATTCCTTTCCAACTCTATTATTTTATTTTATGTTCATCAATACTGAAATGATACAATAGTTGGTGCAGTGGAAGTCCAACATAGATGTCATCCTACCATTCTTCTTACAAATGATAAAATACTTTAAAAAGTCTAGGTCTCTGAAGAAATGCTCTTAATAGATGGGAAGGAAATCTCTTTACAAAAATCTGGATATGTTTTAGAAATAATATCTTAGAAAACAAATTTAAATCTGCAAAAAATGATACACAGTTGTTTTACACACCTTGAAGCTCAGCCAGATAATTCCCAAATAGTTTGTATGGAGAACCTCAGCCAAAAATATCTTGAAATTAGTGTTTTGGCTTTGCTGTGCAAAGTGTCAATAACAAGAGAGAATCCCAGTGTGATAATTTGCTTTATCTGTTTGTAAGATTGACAGCCTTTGAGACATGAACCAGGCCACCGATGTACCAGAACGGGCAATGCAGTTATGTGATTGTTACAGTCCTGCCTTTTCAACAATCCTATTCAATCTGATTCACCAATCTTAATTCCAAATATGTTTTCTTAATTCAAGGAAGATGGATGTTGCAATAAGATTCACGAGGCAGTGCTAAATTAAAAGCATAGAAACTGTTTTAACACAATATATTGTTATCTTCAGAAAGACTGGAAACACCCTTTGAAGGATAGCTTGGCATCTGGTTCTCCACCCAAGCATTGGTGAGTCTTAAAGAAGGTATCAATATCAGAGCCATCAGAGACATTATCACCAAGTTGACAAATATACTCACAAGACTCACTAGAGACTAGATAGGACTCAGTGATGCTTACCATCTACCCTGATAAAAAAAGAAGTGGATAAATAAAAAGTGGTAGTGTCTGTCTTAGGAAAGATTTGTCTCAAACTCTTTTTTTAAAATCAATTCTATCCAAAGAGCAGCTAATGAAGATTGGACAGTATGATTCAGAGTCTTCCTCAATGCTGGAACCAGTGATTATAAAGCTGTAGAAGTTTGCTGTGGAGAGAAGTCTGAGTTTGCTGGAATTATAATCTGGGAAGTGACAAGGCTTTCATCTTTTTTTTGTTGTTGTTGTTCTGTCTTGGTTGAATTAGACGAAGTCATCTCCTTGGTATTGTCTGTTTGCAAATTATTCAAATGATCTCTCAGAGGGAGTCAACAACTTTGGAGTCAACAATTTTGGAGTCAACAATTTTGGAGTCATAATAGGAGGCTTAGAAGAACATAAAGAGGTTAAACAGCTTCAGTCTTGTACAGTAAAAACCTATTCACAAGGAATGGCTCAAAAATGATAACACTAAGTGCAACAAACCTATTTAAACACAATCCATACAGTTCTGGCTGTGTAGCCTTCATGGAGGGAAGGAAAGGAATGGCATAATTAATGCCCATCCAAAGCAAAATTCTATTCCAACAATGCTAGCAGTTTAACTTATTGTTTCTGGTTTGATATTTTTTTACTGTATACTACATCAGCTTTTTAGAAAATCATAGTTCACTTTTAATTACCATACTGCAGTTTTCTGATCAGTCCGACATCCACAAACTTAAGACACTCCTCTTCATGTGAATCATTACTTACTCATTCTGATTATTCAATATCTTAGTTTTAATGGACATTAATGGGAAAGTACGCATGGAGCACCGTATTTTTACAGCAAATCCTATTTGTAAATCTGTAATGATTATAGTTATGGAGATTTTCAGCAGTGGTCCATCCTTACCTATAATCTCTGCTTGGATATATACAATAAAGATAGGGTGGTCATTCATGATTGTCACAAAAGATTTATGCGTTCTCCTCCCACTTCTTGAGCTAGTGGTATAGCACAATAAATTAAACTGGGAACATTATACTCTAATGAAAATTCTCTCTGGGCCACTCAGGAACAGCAAGTATTAATTTTTCATGGTAGTTCTGTGATTTAGTTGTCAATCATGGCATATGAGAACACTTTTTGTAGTTCTTTCCAACTGAAGGCAAGAAACTACTACTGAAAGTTCTGTCGTTTCATGCTGTAAGAAAAGGCTGTGTTATGGAATTGGGCTTGTTTTAATTCTGTTTCCAATCTTCTTGGATGCTGTAGCTTGATATAAATTATCTATTATCTAGTAGTAGTAATTGAAATATTTATCCAATGGTCATTTGATAATCAATTTTCATTTGAATATTTTTGTATTCTTTCCACATCTACCAATATGTCTCCCTTTTTACTGCATATGGTCTTCCTTTTATTTATTTCACATAGCTTAAAGAATGGACTGAAAGAAATTGATTTTCAATACCTACTGGAGTGGAAATCACACCAGCACCAGCTAACAAACTTGTTCCAAGGCAGCATTTAGAATGTTATCCTCTAAAATAAAGTTGAACTTGCTGCTGAGTCAATTTGAATATATAGTATTGCAAACTGTTTTAGAAAAATGAGACAAATTTAATCCATATCTCCTGTACTGCTTTAATGTAAGTAAAGTATTTGGATTCAATTACCACAGCTGGATAATCTTACCATTTAATCTACATGTGTCTTAATATGCAGAGATTTAGCAATCTGACAAAAATTAAATTCTTCATATAGAAAACATTGTGTATTCTATGTACCCTGTGCAATGCCTTTAACTGCTTGATTAGAATGTCTGCTATGCTGAATGTCTATGGTGTTTCTATTTCTTAAAGATAAATTAACTCAATCCCATGGACTAGTCTTCATATAGCAGTACTTTGGCCTGCCCAGCTCCTGTACAAATTAGATGGGAAACACATAGTGATCATTGCTCCATGTTTGAATATTAATGAGAAAGACTATAGGCATTTATGCATGATTACAACATACATCTACATTGGTCAATGGATGTTTTTAGTAAACTTCTGAATTGCAATCTGAGCTCACAAAATTCCAAGCACTATCTTTCCTTAGCAACTAGTTGAAGGAATAGTTTTCATGCCAGGAGTGGAAAATTTTTAATATCATAAACTTGGATAATAAAAGATTGCAAGACTTTAAAACACCATAAGATTATTGTGCTATTTTAGCTGCAGTAGACTAGTATTGCTAGCCCTCAGGAAATGGTAGTGAAAAAATGGAGAGAAAAAAATCCATAAATATCTTTCAGGTGATATTGACTGACTGGGTTTTACTCTGACTCTCTTGCCAAAGGAGAAATGTTGACTGACTGAGGCAATTCCAGAATGGCTATTTTAACTTGGCAGGTTCATCCAAGCTAGATAAGTGAACAGATTCAAAAGATCCAAGAAAATTATAACATTAAATACTTAAGATTTAAGAAGATGAGACTCATTGGATTTAGATACTCATGTTACATCTCTAAATCCAATACCCAGTTTTAGACTGTGGATGGCCAGTTTGGGTGAGTCAGACCATATTGCTGAAGTAAAAACTTATGCCAGGATGAAGTGAATCCAAGTGATGCTTTTCTCCAAGCAGCACAGTTGCAAAATCTATTATTGGCTTTTTTTCAGGCTGCCATAGTCTGTGAACCTGGCACAGAAGAAGCTATCAACCATATGCTGAGATGTGAAGGAAAACTCCTGTAGAAAATTAACCAACACATTTCTTGATAATTGAAAACTTCAGATAATTTTGAGTTATTTTTAATGTCTCCCAAAGCATCTCTGCTACAATGTTCCTCTTTATAGTGCCAAATAAGAAGTACTCATTTATCCCAATTCAGTGGATAAGTGACCAGAACTAAAATCTTACAGTTTTAACAGTAATGGTTGCTACTCTAATTACTTTTAAATGAATGCAACAAAGCACTTTAAATTAAAAATACTTGAGATAAAGAAGCCTTTCTACGTTCACTGAAATTTCATGAGACATAAAAATAGGATATTTTAACCATGAAATTATGACATTTATCTACAATTTCCAATAGTTGTACCATAGATAAGTGTAAGATCTTGAGCAAAATACCTACATGTGAAAGGTTAGTGATTTATAGTACATTCTGATACTGATTTATAATACATTCATTCTAGTTCAAAACCAGTAGCCTCTTTATGTTGTTATGAAGAGTTTAAATGGTCTGGTTTAACTTTATTATTAACTCTGTACAAACTATGATTTATAAAAGAAAGGCCAATCTGAGGAACAAATGTTTTATCTAATTTAAATCCCTACTGCCTTTTGTTTAGAATTCTTCCTGATCTAAAGTACAGACCTTTTAGACATAGTTCCAAAACTTGGAAAAGCAATTAGTATTGACTAATATAAAACTTTAATGCTGGAGAAAGGTGGGGTGAAGAATATATTTTTCTCAAAGAGGATTTCAGGATTCAACCTCTGTTTCAAATCTCTAGACCATAAATCTATTTTAAAGTCTGCTGAGACAAATATCATCTGCAAAAAGTGTTTCTAATCTTAATAGAAGTTGAATTATATAACGCTACTGAACAGAACTAAAACATCAGATACAGTGAGAAAATCCTGACAGAAATTGTAGTACACTGAGAACTGCCTTCCAAATGCCATGGAAAATAAGTCTGAGCTTGCGTTCATGTACAGTTGGAATTAAATACTGTGACGACCAGTTAAAGGGACTGGATGTGTTTACACTGCTAGAGAAGGCAGTAGAGATATGACAGATATTTTCAGGTACATAACAGATTGTGATATATAGAAAGGAACAGACTTGTTCTCTGCTGCCCTTGATGGAAAGGTCAGTACCAGGGAAACCCCAGGGAAATAGATTAAGGTTAGATGTTATAAGGAATTTTTCTGATGGCAAGAGCTGTCAACTAGTTTTCTCATGAAGTGTTATTTCCTCCTTTATCTAAAGGTCTTAAAACAAAATATGGATAACCATCTTTCCAAAATGCTTTAGTAGGTTCTGCAATGAGAGTCTATAATTATTAATCTTACTGAAAGTTTTGATTGGTCAAAGCGTAAGGGGTAACAGTGGTGAATATATGCTTGTGAAACAAAGAAGAAAGGGGAGCATGTAACAATGGAGTTGTTACTAGTTGCCGAAATGTTAGTTGATGAATAGCAGCTTTATCTCATGGGACTTCACCTGAGTTTATTTTGTCCAAACCACTTTTACAGAGATTCAGAGAATTAATTGTGCTTTTCCATGGGTCTTTCTGGCTTGGATTGGGCTGATCTGTACAGCTCTCTATCACAAGCATAATGAAAGTGCTTCAAATTGATAAATAAACTCCCTAGAAATTTGATATAGATGTTACAGAATGTTAGGGGGGATACCACATTTTGTAGAGCCCCACATTTGAATAAACAGAGATTCGAGTGTTTTCCCATGGTAATTACTGACTGAAATCATCAGCTCTGATAGTGGCAGAACCATTATAAGATGGTATCTCTGACTTTCAGCCCTTGCAAGCTTTCTAGGATTTTGCAAATACAGGCTTTTGGAAGAAGATGACTGAAGTACTATTTCTCTGTATGGAAGATGATGGTGATCCTGGTAGAAGAATCAAAAAGTAAACTACTAAGCAGCTGCTGATACTAGGCTTTGTTTTCTAGCACCAACATGGGAATCACCTATGTTTGACTTGGAGGCTAGATAAATTGGTTGGGAATAAATAAAAATAAAATTCTGTTTAAAAAGTCAAAATGAAACTGCTGACAAAACTTCTTTCATTCATTAAGTGAGTTTTTCCTATTTTATGACTTTTCTTGCCACAATTGTTAAGTGAATCACTACAGCTGATAAGATAGTAACCTGGTTATTAAGTGAATCTGATTTCCCCATTTACTTTGCTTGTCAGAAGGTCACAAAAGGGGATCACACAGCAATGGTGGTAAATCTGAACCATTCGCCAAGCATCTGAATTTTGATCATATGATCATGTGGATGCAGCAAAGGTTGTAACTGTGAAAAATGGCCATAAGTCACATTTTTCAGTGCCACTGTCATTTTGAACGGTCATTAAATGTTGT
The DNA here is from genome assembly GCF_049901735.1 of Notechis scutatus. NCBI lineage: Eukaryota > Metazoa > Chordata > Lepidosauria > Squamata > Elapidae > Notechis > Notechis scutatus. The sequence goes on from NC_142012.1 coordinate 134,003,738, forward strand.
AAGTCAAAGACTGCCTATGCAAGGAATACTTGTGTATTGTTTATCCTTATAAACAGGGCAGATCATTTCAATCTAAGATATTGTGCTCCAAAGCCTCTGATAGGAGACCCAAGACAGAGGAAGATATCACCCATAGAAAGCAATTGTTTTTATCTATAATTCCTAACTAATACATAACTACAAAAATTTAACGGACCGATAATAAAAACACAATAAATTATCTATACATCTATTTATTTCCACCAAGTGAAGAGAGAGTGAAACTTCTCACTTCATCATGCTTGGCATTTTTAATCTTTTTGTTTTACTGATAGAATTGTAATTTCTTTGATGGTTCTGAGCTGCCAGAGTCATTGAGAGTTGGCAGCATACAAGTTTAAATAACAATAATAATGCATTGGATAGGAAGACCAGATAAATGACAATGAATCATGCCCTTCTCCCACACAGTAATGTTGACAGACTCTACTTACTAAGGAAAATAGGATGGGTGTAGAAAGTTGGGAGTACACCAGACAGCTGAAAAATAAAAAGTATATTGGAAGAATAGCTGAAGGACAGTGAAAAAGATGCATTGAAACTAGTTCACCATGAAGGCTGTCAACTCTTAAATTAATACCAAAGAGACCAAACTGGACCAAATGAAGAAAACAAAACAAATATGGCCACTTCACACACACACACACACACACACACACACACAAACCTAGCATGCAAAGCAGATAACAACAAGACCTGGTAATGGCTACAAGCAGGAAAGTTATAGAAAGCGACAGAGACATAATTCTGGTTTCAAAAGACCAAGTTTTAAGAAAAATGCATATAAAGAAGCTGAACAGTGACCACTTAGGTAGCTGTTGCAAGAAGATTCACATAGTAAACAAAGTAGCAACAATTGTGCATTGGGAATATCTGTGAGAAATAACAAATTGCCTGAAAACAAAAACTAGTGGGGCCACAAAGTAGGCAAAATAATAGGAAATAAAAACGCTAAAGTGCTCTAAGACTTTTAGAATTCAAACACACAAGTAGTGTCACACAGCATCCTTAACACACAATAGACTTAATAACTATGGATAAGAAATACAAAAAAACAAAAAAAGTCTGAAGAGTGGATATAACCTGCAATTACAATACCTGCAAACAGCAGAATTTTTAAAAAAAGAACCGGAGAAAATCACAAAATATAAAGACCTGCAAATAGTAATAGAATGACTGTGGCAAAAGAAAGCAAAGGTAATAGGAAAAAGTGCTTTGGGTGTACTCTCCAAATATCTGGAGTATGCTTGAACATCATCAGCACTAGTAAAACCCACCATCAGTCAATTACAAAAAACAGCTTTGCTTACAACCTGTGATGATATTTTTAATATTATAAAGCAATAACTTCTACCTTTCCCAAGTACTTGGGAAAAACTCAATTGGTTGATAAAAATGCCAAATTTAATTTAAACACCTGGATGATTGTGTCACCACATAATAATATCTGTCAGGCCAATTCCTCAACCATTATATAGCCGGAACCAAGAACTAGACAAAGAGAACAAAGGCACTGATCAGTCAAATAGAGTTCTTATTTTATTGGCAAAAACTGTCTTAGAGCCACTGCAATATGCTCACCCTTTTACTTGTAGATATCTTTTCTTTAAGGGGTTTATTTTCAGCTTTTTGCATGCATCATCCACTGCCCAGAAGCAATAAGCAATCTCCTTACATATTTATGCAATACATTTTTTCCACTACTGGAAAAAATGCTTTAGATTCAGTGCTAGAACCATTATAGTGAAAAGTTATTAATCCTCTGTGTATGGTAAACCAACACTTGAATAAATTGTGCTTTTAATAGCACATATTAGGCAGTAAAACTGTAAACTGAAAAATAACTTGTTCCATCTTCCCAGTTTCCATTTAAGATCCTTTATGGTTCCCAGACAGGAGAAAGGAATGTTTGTGTTTTATGACTTCCTTTCCTTCTATTCATTACTCTATTTGTTTCTTCTTTTTTTCTGTAACAATATCCTGTCATCTCTTCTCCAAACAGAGCCAATTTTTCCTCTTCTCGTCTCCAAATATAAAAACTCTTAATGTGACACAGAGTTTTCTGCAACTGCATGAGGACAGAGTAAACATCATAATAAAGTTACCTGCATGTGATCTTAAATGCAGCAAAAATAAAAGTTAAAATTGAAGGTGCTGGCAACTGTATTTAATTGCATCTTAAAAGGAAATATTCTTCCTGGTCCAGTATTTATGACAATATAGAAATAATACGTCACTGTCTTCTTCCAAAATGGCTTGAAGTTAGCCACAGACATGCGAATCCACTTTGGGCAATTATGCCTATTCTTTTTCCTAGTATAATCTGAAGTCTTGCAAAGAATATTTTGCTTGACAAATCCCAAATTCATTAAATGAATTAGTATGAAATAACCATTTTTGTTTAAATTTATAAGAATGCTAAGGCTACCATAATAGATAACATTTATAAATATTTCTTCCCTCAACTCCCAAGTTAATTGGCTATTAATATGATTTTGGAAGTTCTGGGTCAGTTGTTGCTATTGAATACCAGGTTTTCCTGTAATTAATATTTTATATTTCATAATCTTACTATGGACAAAAGAGAAAATTTATTGCATCACTAAGATCAGTTTGGACTGGGTGAAGGGGGAGGATATATCTTCCTCAAAAATGTGCTCATCCAAAGACTAGAATAGGAAAGACAAGGTAGCTATTGTCATGAACAAGAGAAAAGATGCTAATAGCAGATAAAAGAATGTGAGGCCTATCTTTGAAGTTGGACTTTGGGGTCCGCTGCTACAGTACTACTTCCCTTCTGAAGGCTGTGCCTCAAGCTGACTGTGTTGGAGGCCTTTAACTTTTCTTGAGAATACAGTATAGGTTAGCCAGGATGAATGGCCACTATGTAAACCATGGGTCTGTCCTAAGTCAATTACCATTCACATGAGAAGCTGCATATTAGATCTGTGTTTCATCTTGGAGCTAGTATGACATGATCAGAAAATAAGGGAGATTAATACCTGTCCTTTGTCATGGTCAGATCACTCTCTCAGTGTTACAGAAATGGATCTAGTCAACCAAACTCCATAAGAAAGACTGGTCTTATGGATCAGCTTAATTTTCAAAGGATGCTTAGAGAGTATCCTAAGGTCACAGAGGGAATTTCAAGAAAAAATATATTCAATGTATCTGAAGTTATAGAACATCACTAGAAAGGCAATTTGCATATAAACGGTTTGTTAAACTATTCTGGAGATCACAAATTATGTATGCAACTAATTAACTTGGCATGATTGGGTACTACACAGAGAGTGTTCTGCATATGTTAATACAATAAAATATACATATTGCTTAGTTCTTTAAAAAAAATCACATATTCTTTGAATTATTACAGATTCCAAACATTATCTTACATTGTACAGTTGATTTTCCGTAGCCTGGACCCACAGCAATCAATGGCCAGACACTGCTAGTGGGAGACTTTGTTGAGTGATATCTAGGCAGAAAGTCTTAGACAGTAAATCTGAAGGCTATTACCAATATGTTTGGGAAACCAGGAAAATCCTGATGGTTGAAGTCTTGAATCATAGCTGTTCAGATGTTCCATAAAACATGCATGAAGTACATATCAAAATTCAAATAACAAATATAAATATTCAAAGATGTGAAAAAACAAGAATACAAATATAAGCTTTCTTATGTGCTTTAGTTGAAAACATTTCCACTAAGTATCTTACTAAGTCCTTACAATTCTAATGCACTACAGTACATTAATACTGTGGCAAATTCACCATAATTTATTATACTGACTAGTGTAAACAGATTATTATCAGTTGTCTCTCAATCTAAAAAAGGTAAGTCTCAACTAGGATGAAAATCAAAAGACAGCAGTGTTGCCCATCATCCTATGAAACCATAACAGGGACTTCCAGTTGCGCTTCCATCGTGTAGGAGCTGAATCCACGTTCATGCACGGTTTCGCTCCATGCTCTCTTGTTGGAGAGTCCCAACTGGGACTGGAACCACCTTGTAGGGGTAGTGAAGAAAGGGGAGACCACCTGGCAGGTTGAGGGGAGCCATAGCATAGTATGTAACTTAGCCATTGTGGTTGTAAAACACAATTAGCTTATTATAGTACTTCACATATTATAGTATTTAGCTAGTTGTGGTTCATTCAATAAACCAGATTTAGCAAACCATGGCTTTGAACCTTAAAAATGGCTTCATGGCTCCTTTCATAAATCATCATTAGAGCTCGATGAAAGACAAATGGAAGAGAACTTGCATGGTGAAGGAGACATCAGTTTTCCTGAGATCTCAGATTTAACTGTAAATTTAGGGTATATTTCTTTCAAACCTTTATAGGTGTCAGAATTTTGAAATAATGGAGAAGAAATACAGTAATCCAGGCCAGAACCCTTGGGAGAAAAATGATTAGTGATAGCCAAAGCCTCAATAAAAGATATGAAGTGGTAGAGTATATGCCCCATATAAATGACAGAAGGGATTAAGAAAAAAAATAGGAGTTCAGAATCACTGAATGCAGATAAAAGTTATCTTGGAATTCAGATATGTAGACCAAGTAGAAAAAGGTATTTAAAGTTTAAATATTTAAAGTTGTGCATCAGTTACCAAGATCCATACTGGAAAAGCAAAAAGTAATTATGGGAATTCTGTTATGTGGCTGACATAAATCAACCTGGTGGGAGGAAAGGATTATCATAGTTAAATGTTTACTGTTTCAGAGAAACAGGGGTGGGATTCTACCAGTTTGCACCTATTCGCTAGAACCGGTTGTTAACATTCTAAGCAGTTCAGAGAAATTACTAGCCTAATCCTGTAAGGAAGGCAGGAAGGAAACAGTCTGGTGTTGCTTACAGAAACTGCCTCTCCGTTAACCCTTTTTACATTCTTGGCAGGACTAGACTTCCTGTCTCAGGAACTTCTCTGGAGTTTTTTCCCCCTCCTTTGCTGGTACTTTGTGTGGAGTGACCATTCAAAGTTACAATGGCACTGAAAAAAGTGACTTATGATCATTTTTCACACTTATGACTGTTGCAGCATCCCCACAGTCTTGAGAGGCCAGGCGAGGAGATGCATGCCTCAATATGAGTGATGTTGAGTTGGCCACACCCAGCCAGTCACATGACCAAGCCACATCCACCAACTAAACCACGCCCACAGAACCGGTTGTTAAAAAAATTTGAATCCCACCCCTGCAGAGAAGTTGTGAGTTGGCTTCCTCCAGAACTGTGAAATTTATAATTTAGGATTGTGAACATGCTAAAGCATGGACATTGAATAACAAGTTTTTGAAATTAAAATGGTCAACAGATCTTTCAACCAAAACTAAGTTTAAAAACATCAGTTTGATGGCTCATGATCAATAACAAAAATATTTTTGAACAATTTGGAAGTTACCTACCTAAAGCTACCTCTATATGTTCAAGAAACATTGTTATGGGAAGCCTTAGATTTTAGAAGCCATGATTATCTTGGTCTTCATAAAGACTATGAATAATAATTATATTTCTATTTAAACTGCATAGAATTAAGTAATCCTGAAAGTGTTATTTGTATTTATTTTGGTTGAATTCCTTTGAACAAACTGGATGATCATTAATGAAATGCATGTATTCACTTGTCTTCCTCCAAATATTTTGTTGTTAGTTGCGAAGTCATGTCCGACCCATCGTGTGATGACCCGTAGTCTCTCAAAATAATCCCAAACCCAAAACATACATTAAAGTCCGGTAAGGCCTTCAACTTAACTTCACTGTTTTATTAGGCACAGTTTAAAGTCACAAAAGTAAATAATGAGGCAAAAAGAAAACCAAACAAACCACATTGACAAGAGTTCCGAAGCAAGCCAAGATAACTAATCATAAACTCCAGGAAAATAATTGAGGAGAGTTCATGGGAAGAACGCCAGCAAAGATAAACCTCTTTCAAGGTGAACACTAAATTGACTCCTGCAAATTCTAACTGCACAGTTGCAAACTTGTATACATAGCTGCCACCTGCAAGCCACGAGGAGGATCATGGTAATCTCCTCTTGAGTAGACCTCGCTTTTCCCTGATCCTCTCCTCCCTGCATGACCTAGGATGGATAGGGGATGGGCCTGGATCCTCCTCTGACTGCTCAGCCAGCCTCTGCCCTTCCCCAGCCTCCTCCACCACCTCTGGAGCCACACTCCCACTCCCTGTTGGCTGTTCCTCCTCTTTCTCAGAGTCAGTCTCCACCAGGGGCATGACACATCATGACCCCATGGACAATGTTACTCCAGGCTTTCCTGTCCTCTACCATCCTCCAAAGTCCATTTAAGCTCATGCCTAGTGCTTCAGTGACCCCATCCAGCCACCTCATTCTTTGTCATCCCCTTCTTCTTTTGCCCTCAATCTTTCCCAGCATTAGGCTCTTCTCCAGTGAATCCTTCCTTCTCAATAGGTGGCCAAAGTATTTGAGTTTCATCTTCAGGATCTGGCCTTCTAAAGAGCAGTCAGGGTTGATCTCTTCTAGGACTGACTAGATTGATCACCTTGCAGTCCAAGGGACTTACAGGGGTCTTCTCCAGCACCACAGTTCAAAGGCCTCAATTTTTTGGCATTCAACCTTTTTTATGGTCCAACTTTCACAGCCATTCATTGCAACTGGGAAAACCATAGCCTTGGCTATACACATTTTTGTTGGCAGGGTAATGTCTCTGGTTTTGAGTATGCTGTCTAGATTTGCCACAGCTTTCCTCCCAGGAGCAAGTGTCTTTTAATTTCTTGGCTGTAGTCCCCACCTGTGGTGATCGTGGAGCCCAGGAAAACAAAATTTGTCACTATCTTCATTTCTTCCTCATCTATTCCCTCCAAATATAGATGGGTTTAATTTTCTAGTGTAATATGAAAACATCTTGTATGCTGTATGAAGATTTCAATGTTCAAAACACTTTATTTAAAAATTGTAAGATACATAAGAATAGGAAATCACTGGAAAAGTTTAATGAGAAGTTTGATTTGGTTTTCTTTAAGGATCGGATCCATACTAAGTTTGATTCATTTATATATACATTTTTCTCTTTAAATTTAGGAATAGTTTCCATATGTGTCATGTCTCATTGTGGTTGGGAAGTTCTCCAAGATTACCACATAGGAAGTGGTAATTTCCCTGTGTGTATTGCTTATGGATATATGACAATTACTGATGAAGTAGATTTTTATACAGAATTTAAAAAAACAACAAAGATCCCTTTAAGTGCAAATATGTTGAACACTGGAACTGTTTCAGAAAAAAATTCCAAACATTTGATGTATGACATAGTTATTTAAGCCAATCAAACTATACCTCCACAGAAATGTATAAAATGAAATCAAAGAAAATTTTGAAGTCCAGTAATTGGTTAAAAAAAAGTTTAGCTAATGAATAAAAACCTTAAGGTTATATTGTTTTTACTACATGGCTAATTATCGAGAGACAATGATGTTTTGAATGTAAATTTATCTATATGTAAAACATAGGATTTATTTAGAAAAATGTAACAATTCCTCCTCAGTGGGAATTGTATTAGATATATTATGAAATTTACTTTGGGATTGCATAGTAAACAATCCTACTTGAATTATATAATCTGGTTTGAAGACTCAGTAAATCTATATACAAATAATTACATACTATATGTCAGACATACGACAATGGACATAGCTGTGTGTAAATTAACTAAAGCTTTAATTGAAGAATGGAAAGATGTATGCTATTTCTAGTTTTCATTAGATAAGATCAGTGGTGTGATTTAACCAGTGTTAACAACTGGTTTGATGAGCATGCACTTCGCAACTGTTGGTATTTTAATCTCTGAAAGAACTAGTATAATATATGTTAACTTCCACATAAGAAGAATTTGTTCTTGATCAAATACTGGTAAGATGAAATTGCAGCTTCCTTACTGGAAGATGGGCTTTTTTGTCCCTTCATGCATGCAGCCCTTTAATAGTGCCTATCTACTTGGAGGGGAAACATAAATCTTTGGTCTATAGAAATTTATAGCATAGCTGGGGAATTTAGGGAATTTAAATCAATACATCTTAAATGTGCCAAGTTTGAAAAACACTGAATTTAAACCTGAGGTTCTTAAGTATATATGAGAACTAGAGTGAATATCTCTAAACTTTGGAATGGATTAGGGAAGTCCAAAATGAAAGAATTATCATCAATTATTTATCATGGCTGTCAGATGGTTGTCTCCTGTGGAGGGATGGGATGTAAAAATAATCTGGTAAATTAAATTAGTTTATAAAAGTATTGTTCATACTAAGTTTATTTCATTTCTCTTTGGTACCAGAACTTCAGTATTTTGTGTAAATCAAAAAGTAAAACATGAGGCTTCCAGCTGGGCACTGCATTGATGCGGAGCTGAGGAGCAGATCGCCACTCTGAAAGGCTCCAATTTTCGCTGTTTGGTGGCTTCCAGGAGTGTGTTGGACCTTGGAGGGGTAGACAGACGAAAGGGAAAGACCTGGAGATCTCAGGGAGGTGCCACAATCCCAGAGATTACAAGAGGATCCTCTGAAAACCAGCAGCAGAAGTGGGAGATCGTACAGATCGGAACCATAGACGTGGAAGCCCAGCAGCTTAAAGAAGAAGGAAGGAAGCAAAGAGTGGAAAACAGCAAATTGAGCAGTGGAAAGGTGAACTTAAAGAAGATTTCCAGAATACTGATTTATACTACAAAGGGAAATTGAAAATTGAAACTCCAAACCGAACAGTGCAGCGAAGCAGCAGAAATAACTTGCTTAAGTCTCTTAGCTGTCAGTATAGGAAAAGGAGAAAACCAAATCTTTTCTCTTTTCTCTATCCTTCTCAGCTTAAAAATCTTCTTAGGGAACAATGTTATTGTTTTTTAACAGTTTCAATTCCAGGGTACCTTATTTGTTGCTTTTGCTGTTTGACCCAGTCAACCAAAACTTTCTCTTCTTATCTTCCTCCTGCACATTCTTTTCCAGTCGAGTTCTTCTTTGTGGTGGCCATTTCTGACCACCGCTCCTACCGCCTTCGGGAAAGGGAGTAATGGCCAGCTGGGGAGGAGAGATGCGGCTCTCCTCAACCCTGCTAGCAGTCTCCCCCCTCTTCACCACCTCTACGGGGTGGCTTAGCCCCAAAACCAGCAGGCTCGGGGCGCTCCAGCGGCGAGCACGGATCGAAGCCTCGCAGAGACGAGGTTTCGGTCTGTCGCTGAAGAAGCTCAAACTGGAAGTCCTATATATTGGTATTTTTAAGCATCCAGAATCTTTTTGAATTGCTTGGTCTTAACAAACCTGACAACTTCATAAATAAATACACTTTTGTCCTAATAATATATATTCCTGACTTATGGCTATAATTGCAGAAATTTGAACTGTATGGGCTACTGTAAACTTATTAGATTTGTTTGCTACCCATCTCATGTAGATCTACAGTCACTTACTGCTGTACAAATTGCAAAAACTGGCCTTAGCAATGCAAGTGGATGGTTTCTACATAAATTGACCTTTGGGTTTGAGTGATTTCATAACAAATTACTTTGTCAAAGCTTTAGGAAAGCCCTTATTTACTTAAAATCAGGAGTGGGATTATACTGGTTCTGACTGGTTCTATAGAACCCCTTGTTAAGTTTCTAAACAGTTTGGAGAACCGGAAGTTAAAAGAAATCTCCTTTTGTTTTTTTTCCACCCTTATTACATTCTTGGCAGTATGCCTAGACTTATTGTCTCCGAAGGTGTTTTTTTTCCCTTGAAGCTTTATTAACCGGGAAGGGTTGTCTTAAGCTTTTTACACTGCTGTTGGGAGGAAATACTCCTCTGGAAATACTTCTTCTTGGCTAGCTAGAAAGATCGACATTCAAACATGAGTTTACATACCCTTCTGAGTTTTGGTCTAAAACTGGTCTTTGGTGAAGTTTAATTCTGTGCTTGGAGACATTTAATCCTGTGTTTATTGATGGGATAATTTTCCCTATTCAGCTTTATTTGGAAGGAAAAAAGATTAACCTCTGTTCCTGAAAAGAAACTAGTTTGAGAAATCCTGAAAAGAAACTGGTTTGAGAAATCTGGCTAGTTCCTGTGTCTATTTGTTCTGGTAATTGGTTTAACAAGCAACAGCTACTGTTGTGATTTAATTATTTGTATTGTGTTTGAATTTTTTTCCTACCTCATGGTTTCTTTTTTGATCTGGGAAAGGGGGTCTTCCTTTACTGCTTTAGTGGTATCTAGCACTGTCCTTTTGGGATGTACTTCCAAGAGGCAGGATGCAAGCTTGGCATTGATTTTTTTACTGCCTTTCTAGGGGGCATGGACCTTTCCTTAAATCTGGATGATTTCCTTAGGATATCTTGTGAGATGAGTGAGACCAGATGAGTGGTGCAAATGGATCTAAGGATTGCTTTTCCTGGGTATGCTCTTTCTGGAGAGCTTAAATGAGCTCCTCTCAGCTAAAGGATTTCACTTTATGAGCAAAGTTGGCTGCTGATAGTTATCATTGCATTTTAACTATTTTAATTCGTCAAGATGCTCTGGCAACCTGCCTGATTTGTAACTCCGGCTTGCAGGTATTTTTAATCTAATAATTGGTATTTAGGGCAGCTTTTTGCAAGCAAAGAAGCTTTTTGTATTTTTGAGCAGGTAATCCTTGGCTTACAACAGTTCCTTTAGTGACCATTTAAAATTACAATGGCACTAAAAAAAGGGACTTATCACCGTTTTTCACACTTATGACTGTTGCAGCATTCCCACTGTCATGAGAGGCCAGGTGAGAAGCACCCCTTGACGTGAATGATGTTGAGTTGGCCACACCCACCCAATCACATAACCACAAGCCACACCCACCAACTATGCCATGCCTACAGAACCAGTTGTTAAAAAATTTGAATCCCATCCTTGCTTAAAATATAAAATATTTTAGTATTAATTAAAATATCTATATTTCCAAGATTCTGAAAACCAAAAAACAAACCAAAACCCCTATTTCAGAATAATAAAACTCCAATATGTGGCAAAGGAGTACAAAGTCATCCAAGTTCAATATAAATATCCTGATAAAAATTATACAAGGGAGACTGTGTTATTCTGTTCTGTGTTATTCTGTAGAATGTTTGTTCGCTGTAGCACAATTTACATGTTTTGGGAATGTATGATGATTATTAGCCAAAGGATAGATTATGCTGATGCCTCAAGCATCAGGATAAGGCTCAAGCACAATATATTTATGTATTCAAAAGAAAAGGATATACTTTTCTATTAATGCAGTCCTTTAAAGTGCACACAAAATCACTCTAGACATTATTTCAGTGAGTGGCATTTTTTACAGGAGGAATTGTTATTTAGTGACAAGGCATGCAGTTTGTATAGAAGATGTATATCCAGGTAGGGGAATCTTGACTAATAGTTTAGAAAGGAGCTGCTAAGAATCCATCTTCATGTGACTTGGTGCCTGTCAAATAAGTTAGCAGTGGCTGATTTAAGAGTTGCATTAACTTTGTTTAGCCCATATATTTTAATAAAGTAAATTGCATCATCTCTGATGTGGATTCCTTAAAGAAGCTGTATTTTTTCACTCTTGAAAAATGAAAGGCTGCGTTAATGAACATCAGCAAAGTGCTGATCTTGCAGTTGTGTGAGGCCTGAACCAGATTATTTTTGAAGTGTGCACAGCCCTAACTTTAAGATATTTTTTAAAGTCATACATTGCCCAATTCTGTACCAATTCTGGGTAGCGTAGAGTACAAAATATCTCATAAGAGGTCCTCAGCCACTCTTGCTCCAAGGTCTAGTAGATAACTTTTAAAGACTCATTTTGTGTGATCACCATGCATATCTCTTGGCAGGTGCTGCAACAGAAGAAGCAAACTTTCTGAATCTTGTATTTTTAACTAATGTGACCCTGGAACAAGTTGAGCTTGCCAGATAGTTTTGCCAGTACAGGACAGAAGAAAGATGGTCCTCAAAAACCTGGCCCTATGCCTATGACTAGAGGAGATTGTAGTCAAAACATTTCTAGAGGACACTAGATTGTAGAAAGCTAATTAGATCCATGATCTCACTTGCCAAGAGATGTGTGAAGATGGATGTGTGAGAAGTGTGAGATGGGTGTGTGAGAAGTTTCCTTTCAGTTAAAGACAATGGACAAGAAAATGAAAGTAAGTCTAACTAAGCCTAGATCTGTGATGGCGAACCTATGGCACGCGTGCCGCAGGTGGAATGCAGAGCCATTTGTGTGGGCATGCAAGCCCCAGCACTGCACATGCATGTGCCTCCCACCTGATTTTTGGCCTGTTTGAGGCTGTTTTCACCATCCCAGGGGCTCGAGAGAAGCCTCTGCAGCCTTGAAGGCTGAAAAACTGGCCTTCCGGAAATACCAGAAGTACCGAAATGGGCCCGTTTTCAGCCTCCTGAGGCTCCAGAAGCTTTCCTCGAGCCTCCAGGAGAGCAAAAACGGCCTCAAATGGGCCAAAAATAATGTGGGAGGTGCGTACATGTGCAGTGCAGGTAAGGGGTTGGGGCGGGGATGTTGCACACGCATACGCAGGGGGGGATGCATTGCATCGTGGGTGTCAGCACACATGCACTTTTGGCACACCACAACAAAAAGGTTCGCCATCACTGGCCTAGATTATACCAACAAAATTCATTATACCACTTGTTATTTTTTTCTCTTTGCAAATCAGCCTTTGGTTTTTATTCCAGTTGCTGTAGTAATGAAAACCTTTGAGAGATTACTGCTGGCGCATCTGAAAATTATCATGTATCTTGCAGTTTGCCTACTGAACAAATAGATTGACAGATAATGTTGTCAACATGGTACTGCACTATCATGGCATCTTGCAACATCTAGAATCCCTGGAGATCTATGCAAAAGTCCTTTTTGTAGACTTCAGTTCAGCATTCAATACAATCATTCCTGAAATTCTTCACACTAAACTGATTCCGGTAGCTGTGCATCTCCCTATTTGTAGGTGGATTGTTAACTTTTTGATAGGCAGCAAGCAACAGGTGAAGCAGGGAAAATCACATCTAGTACCTGGGTAATTAGCCCAGTCACCCTTCAGGGCTTTGTGCTCTCTCCATTTCTCCTCTCTATATAACAAAGACTGCATTTCTAGAGACCCCTCTGTTAAAGTACTGAGGTTTGCAGATGATACAACAGTCATTGGTCTCATTTGAGAAGGCAATGAGTCTGCATGTAGACAGCAGGTTGAACAATTGGCTCTGTGATGGAGCCGGAACAATCTGAACATATTTAAAATGTAGCAATGATAGTGGATTTTGGAAGGGGCCCTTCTATTTCAATTCCTCCCTCAAGACACGGCTATAGGGCATTGCATGCCAAAATAGTTATTTTATGTGTCTAGTTAGACACAATAACAGTTTTTCCCCCTTGTGCTATCACTCTGCTGAACACCTAATTCTCACAATATGTCTAAGTATATTTACCCATATTATATGGCTGTAGGATTATTATTATCCTTATTATCTTCTTTACTACTCCCTTGTCAACTCACAAAGCTTTCCTGACTGGTTCCTGAGTCGTCATAGGCAGGGAGATGAAATATCGTGCCTCGCAGCTGCACCGAGGAATTAACACCTCAGTTAAACCAAAGCACATCTTAGCCACCCGAAGTCAAGGCCATCTCCACAGAGACCACAACAGCTGGAGGGAATGATTCTTTTTTTATATATATATATATATATATATATATATATATATATATATATATATATATATATATATATATATATATATATATATATATATATATAAATTTTATTCTAGAAAAAAACATTTGACATACATTTAAAACAGACAAATCAATATGAGAGCATATGCACCAAAGATAAATTCCTTGTGTGTCCAATCACACTTGGCCAATAAAGAATTCTATTCTATTCTATTCTATTCTATTCTATTCTATTCTATTCTATTCTATTCTATTCTATTCTACTCTACTCTACTCTACTCTACTCTACTCTCTACTCTACTCTACTCTGAAGATAAGCTATATGAGACAGTGGTGGGATTCAAACAATTTTACTACTGGTTCTGTGAGTGTGGCTTGGTGGGCATGGCAGGGGAAGGATATTGTAAAATCTCCATTCCTACCCCACACCAGGGGAAGGATACTTCAAAATCTCCATTCCCACCCTACTCCTGGGGGAAGGTTACTGCAAAATCCCATTCCCTCCCCACCTCACTAACCTGCTTTCCAGCTTTGTTCTCCTGTGAAGGGTAACAAAAGAAGTCCCAGCCAATCGCTGGGACTCGGAAAGTAGAGAATAGATGGCGGCTAGGTCAGTCAGAGGTAGTATTCCAAACTACTCAAAATTTCTGCTACTGGTTCTCCAGGACTGGTCAGAACCTGCTGAATAGCACCTCTGATATGAGAGCATCTTGAGTTCATATTACATTTTCTTTGAAAGCATTAGACTAAGAGCAAAGACCCATACTTATGGTAAACTGAATCAGAAACTCAAATCTCAACAGAAACGGGGTGCTCTTCTTTCCAATTTCTTCTAATTACAATACTGGTCACCTATCCAGCAGGTCACAACAATAATCTAGCACCTAAGATCACCATATATCTGAGCTGCAAAAATGTTTAAATGGACAAAATATTCAACATTTGAAAATATACTTGAGATTTGGCCAGGTTCTTAGCATATGTTAGTTTACAGACTTTCTTTTTTTTCCCCAAAGTTTTTATTTTTTACAACAAACATATGAACAAAACATAAAAACATAAAGCCCTCTTTCAATTATATACATACAATGTGTCAGTTGGTTACAATCTTTTGTGCTATCCTTTTTTTACCATTACTCACAAGTTATATAAATTCTCACCTTATCGGTCTAGCTTGGGCTTATATAATATCAATTATTAAACATTCATTTGACTATTTTTCCATCATTTTATACGAGATATTCTAATTTTCATTATGATTTAATCTTATACATTCATCCAATGTTTATATATTTTATATTGCATTCTTTATCAGTCTATTAACTTTTATTGTAAGGCTTACTAATCTATTTCTTTACCATGTCTTTTTATCTAACTATTGATAAAATAAATCCCGTATCATATAAAATTGTTTATCCTCTTGTTCTCTAATTTCAAATGTCAATTTACTCATTTCGGCACAGTCCATGATTTTCTTAATAATTTCCTCCTGCATAGGTATTTTTTCATTTTTCCAATTCTTAGCAAATACAATTCTAGCCGCTGTTAACACATTTACAATCAAATATTTCAACTCTTTATTGTATATTTCCGGTATAATTTCCAATAAAAAGATGGTTTAAAGTCTATATCTTGTTTTATCATTTTTTCCAACTATGTGTGGATTTTAGTCCAATATTTCTTTGCATCCGAGCATGTCCACCACATATGGTAATATGAACCAGGTATCTGATGACATTTCCAACATTTATCCGATTTATTCTTAAACATTTTCACAAGTCTCGTTGGGGGTAGATGCCACCTGTAAAACATCTTATACAGATTTTCTTTATATGCAGTTGACATTGTCATTTTATAATTTTGAGACCACAATTTTTGCCATTTTTCTAAATCAATCCCATATCCAAAATTTCCCCCCCCCAAACAATCATCGTTTCTTTAACTTGTTCCTCCTCCAATTTAAATTCTAATGTGTCCATATAGTTTTTTAATTACCTTTTTATCAGCAAACTTTCTGAATCTTGTATTTTTAACTAATGTGACCCTGGAACAAGTTGAGCTTGCCAGATAGTTTTGCCAGTACAGGACAGAAGAAAGATGGTCCTCAAAAACCTGGCCCTATGCCTATGACTAGAGGAGATTGTAGTCAAAACATTTCTAGAGGACACTAGATTGTAGAAAGCTAATTAGATCCATGATCTAAGCCTAGATCTGTGATGGCGAACCTATGGCACGCGTGCCGCAGGTGGAATGCAGAGCCATTTGTGTGGGCATGCAGAAGCCCCAGCACTGCACATGCATGTGCCTCCCACCTGATTTTTGGCCTGTTTGAGGCTGTTTCACCATCCCAGGGGCTCGAGAGAAGCCTCTGCAGCCTTGAAGGCTGAAAAACTGGCCTTCCGGAAATACCAGAAGTACCGAAATGGGCCCGTTTTCAGCCTCCTGAGGGCTCAGAAGCTTTCCTCGAGCCTCAGGAGAGCAAAAAAGCGGCCTCAAATGGGCCAAAAATAATGTGGGAGGTGCGTACATGTGCAGTGCAGGTAAAGGTTGGGGCGGGGATGTTGCACACGCATACGCAGGGGATGCATTGCATCGTGGGTGTCAACACACATGCACTTTGGCACACCACAACAAAAGGTTCGCCATCACTGGCCTAGATTATACCAACAAAATTCATTATACCACTTGTTATTTTTTCTCTTTGCAAATCAGCCTTTGGTTTTATTCCAGTTGCTGTAGTAATGAAAACCTTTGAGAGATTACTGCTGGCGCATCTGAAAATTATCATGTATCTTGCAGTTTGCCTACTGAACAAATAGATTGACAGATAATGTTGTCAACATGGTACTGCACTATCATGGCATCTTGCAACATCTAGAATCCCTGGAGATCTATGCAAAAGTCCTTTTTGTAGACTTCAGTTCAGCATTCAATACAATCATTCCTGAAATTCTTCACACTAAACTGATTCCGGTAGCTGTGCATCTCCCTATTTGTAGGTGGATTGTTAACTTTTTGATAGGCAGCAAGCAACAGGTGAAGCAGGGAAAATCACATCTAGTACCTGGGTAATTAGCCCAGTCACCCTTCAGGGCTTTGTGCTCTCTCCATTTCTCCTCTCTATATAACAAAGACTGCATTTCTAGAGACCCTCTGTTAAAGTACTGAGGTTTGCAGATGATACAACAGTCATTGGTCTCATTTGAGAAGGCAATGAGTCTGCATGTAGACAGCAGGTTGAACAATTGGCTCTGTGATGGAGCCGGAACAATCTGAACATATTTAAAATGTAGCAATGATAGTGGATTTTGGAAGGGGCCCTTCTATTTCAATTCCTCCCTCAAGACACGGCTATAGGGCATTGCATGCCAAAATAGTTATTTTATGTGTCTAGTTAGACACAATAACAGTTTTCCCCCTTGTGCTATCACTCTGCTGAACACCTAATTCTCACAATATGTCTAAGTATATTTACCCATATTATATGGCTGTAGGATTATTATTATCCTTATTATCTTCTTTACTACTCCCTTGTCAACTCACAAAGCTTTCCTGACTGGTTCCTGAGTCGTCATAGGCAGGAGATGAAATATCGTGCCTCGCAGCTGCACCTGAGGAATTAACACCTCAGTTAAACCAAAGCACATCTTAGCCACCCGAAGTCAAGGCCATCTCCACAGAGACCACAACAGCTGGAGGGAATGATTCTTTATATATATATATATAAATTTTTATTCTAGAAAAAACATTTGACATACATTTAAAACAGACAAATTATATATATATATATATATATATATATATATATATATATATATATATGTATATGTATATGTATATGTATATGTATATGTATATGTATATGTATATGTATATGTATATGTATATGTATATGTATATGTATATGTATATGTATATGATGTATATGTATATGTATATGTATATGTATATGTATATGTATATGTATATGTATATGTATATATATTCTTAAGTTTTAGTACTTACATGTATGGCATTCAGCTTTGTTCGGGGTATTTTCCCATCATTGTAGTTGTGCTTTTAAAAGTTGTAGCAACGTTTAAGGCAGAATCTCATCTGCCATCATCAGGCTTCTGTATAGTGTTCATCTGAAGATGAACAGATGAACACTATACAGAAGCCTGATGATGGCAGATGAGATTCTGCCGAAAGCTACAACTTTAACAAGCACAACTACAATGACGTGAAATACCGAACAAGCTGAATACCATACATATATCTATCATACACACACACACACACACACACACACACACACACACACACACACATATACATTTTACAGCGTATATTGAGCAATGGTTAATTTTTTTTTCTTTATCATTGACGTGATCTGCCTTGTTACAATAACTCCTTCGTTCTTTTAATGTTTTAATTTCTCTGTATAGTTTATAATTAAATGCACATCTTCTGTCATTTCCATAACTTATCCAAATATCAAATATTACCTTTTCTTTAACCAATCATACCAAATGTTCCATATTTCATAATAGTCACTATCTTGTTTATTTTTTAACAATTTGGTTAGGCTATCCATTTCAGCACATTCATGTATTTTTTTAATTACCATATCCTCTGAAGGAATGAAAGACAGTTTCCAGTTTTGTGCGTAGGTTATGATGTGCAAAATTAAATATTGATAATTTTTTCTCCATGTTTAAATCTATCATACTTAGCAGAAAGGTTTCAGGTTCAAGTTTTAAATTTTGTTTTGTTATATTTAAAATCCAATTTCTAATATTTCTCCAAAACTTCTGAGCACATGGGAAAGTCCACCACATGTGAAAATATGTTCCTTGTGCGTAGTTACATTTCCAACAGTTGGGTGGCAGGTTGGGGAACATCTTAGCCAGTCTCGCAGGAGGTAAGTGCCAGCAATGAACCATCATTATATGTAAGTTTTCTTTATCCAAGACTGACATGATTAATTTGTAATTTGTTTGCCAGATGTGTTCCCACTTATCTAATTCAATACTATGACCCACGTTTTTAGCCCAAATTATCATAGATTCTGTGACTATTTCTTCTTTTAATTTGTAATCCAAGGGAATGATTCTATGGCCCACAAAATTGCTTTGTTGGGGAATGTGACTGGTATCCCGACTAATTCTTGGGAGGAGGGAGCAACATGGTCAGAGGCGCAAGCTGGATGAAGTCAGAGCTGGCTTCACTTACTTTGTGCCGGCATGGCACTCCTAATAAACAATTGAATTTTTCTTACTAAATGGCTTGACGCATTGGCTGGCACCCTGACATCCCTCTTATTAGTATTGTTATTATGATTATTATTACTCTACATTGCAAAGCTTAGCACCAGAGGCAAAAACCTTATATGTCTTATGTGTCTAATAACACTTATGTGTCTAATCACACTTAGCCAAATAAAGTATAATATTCTTTTATTCTTTTATCCTAATTTTTTACAATTTCATTGGTTCCATTCAACCATGACATTTTCCATTATCACTTTCTTCTCAACTGTTAGCTAGATTCCACCTCTCCCCCTGATCTCTGCTCGCTACTCACCCATCATTTTTTACCATCTCTGCTCCCCACTCACCCATCTAGTCATATTAATGTATTTTCTTCATTTTGTTTTTCTTTCTTTGTTTTATTATTCCATTATTTTATTTTTTGTTTAAACATCCTTTCTTATGTCTTCATTTCTGTTTATGTATGTGACAACCCTATGGTGATATAGGTAACAAACATTTTTTATATAATAACTAATTCTGTATCTTCCTACATGAGTCTATTTCTACAATGTTTATATAAAAGTATTACTATAATGCTTCAGATTATATATGTTACAGAATTTCTATAATAAAATAAACATTAGTTGGATTACTACATTTGAAATATTCTAGGCAATCCATTACAGCTATGTTTTAATTTTAAACCATTAAGAATTTAGAATGATTATTTCCTATAGAAGGGATTTTTCCTTCAAAAAGAGTATTATCACTGTATTTACCTTTTGAAAAATCCAGGTCTATTACTTTTCTTTGTTAAATAATTGTTTTTCTGTGATCAAAGGAAAGAAGAAAAAAAGAAGTGTTTTGGATTTCCTTATTACAGACAGAAAACACTGTGGAAATCTAAAACAGTACAAGAAATAACCATACTATCATCTAGTCGGTCCATCCTGCATGTCAAATTACTTAGTAAAACTGTATTACTATTATTCTCCTCATCCTTCCTATTATCTATCTCTTCCCACTTGTATGTTTACAATTGTATGTTTACAATTTATATTGTTTTGTTTTCCTTGTATGTTTTGATTGCGTATTAGTAATCTATGTATGATTTGATAGCTTATAGTAACCTATGATTATCACTAAATGTTGTATCTTATGATTCTTGATGAATTTATTTTATGTTTTCTTGTGTACACTGAGAGCATATGCACCAAAGATAAATTCCTTGTGTGTCCAATCACACTTGGCCAATAAAGAATTCTATTCTATTCTATTCTATTCTATTCTATTCTATTCTATTCTATTCTACTCTACTCTACTCTACTCTACTCTACTCTACTCTACTCTACTCTACTCTGAAGATAAGCTATATGAGACAGTGGTGGGATTCAAACAATTTTACTACTGGTTCTGTGAGTGTGGCTTGGTGGGCATGGTGTGGCTTGGTGGGCATGGCAGGGGAAGGATATTATAAAATCTCCATTCCCACCCCACACCAGGGGAAGGATACACTGCAATGTCCTACCTGTCAATGAATACTTCAGCTTCAACCATAACAACACAAGAGCACACAATAGATACAAACTCAAAGTAAACCGCACCAAACTTGATTGCAGGAAATACGACTTCAGCAATAGAGTGGTCAATGTCTGGAATACTCTACCCGACTCTGTAGTTTCTTCCCCAAACCCCAAAAACTTTAACCTTAGACTGTCTACTATTGACCTCACCCCTTTCCTAAGAGGTCTGTAGGGGGCGTGCATAAGCGCACCAACGTGCCTACCGTCCCTGTCCTATTGTTTCTCTTATTCTTTTATTTTTCTTATATGTACCCATTTCATGTATTCACAACTATGTATACACTTATACTTATTATCTTGTAAACAATTGGCAAATCAAATAAATAAAAATAAATAATAAATAAATAAAAAGCACAGAATCCTTGAATGTAACAGCAAATGTATCAACAAGAAAGAAAGAAAGGAAAACAATGTATCCAAGCCTCCAGATGGCAGTGCTACTTATTTCCCTTTCCTTTCCCTTCCCCTCTAATATTAAAATCAGGAATTAAAAAATATATAAAGAATCTAAAATTATTAAAAAGAAAAAACAAGAGAATAAAAAACTTTTCCAAAGAGTTATTTTGAAGGGAAAAAATAAAAATTAAAAAGGAAAGACCAGTCCAGTTTAAAAGTTAAAAAGTTTTAACAAAATTCAAAGTTCCAATAAACAGAAAAAAAAAAACCTTCAGGTTTAATTTGTGCTTAATCTCACCGCTTGAGCACTTTTATCTTCACTTTTAAATTTAATTTTTAGTCTTTTAGGGTGTTCTCTCCAGAAAAAAATAAGTAGAAAATTATCTCACCAAACTGACACACTTTCTTTCCAGCTTTCTTCCGTTCCGGAGCTGTCCCAGCTTCAGCAGCTTTAATGGCTGCCTCTCCACTGCAGGAAAAAAGGGCTCCTCCTGGATATACCAGGGACTTTGCAATGTCCCTGGGATCGACAGGATGTGCGCTCCTCTGTCACCATCTCTGTCAACGGTTTAGGTCCGTTGGGACTGTCCTGCAATGGAGATATCAGCAGCGATCTTACAGCTTAAAGATCACATGCTGTACCGCTGCGACGCAAGCTCCGCCCCCCCTTAGTTTACAGACTTTCTAAGGAACGATATTATCACAGAACTTCAAAGTTTGACACAATTTATTTTTGTATACTGTAGCACTGGCAACTCACCATAATTTGAATCAGTTTAAAATTAAATATCTGTAGCAGAGATTAAATAACTGACTGTAGCAGAGAATCATTCTAGTTTCCTTCAGGTTTATCTGTCTTCTGTTGCTGGTTTAATAAAATCTCCCAATAGTCTTTCCACTGACAGTAATTTAATATTCATTAAAAATGCTTATTATAAATCCCTAAAATTAGGGGCCAATAACATATAACTGCTAACATAACCTGGACTGCTTAACATAAACCATCCTGTAATTACATTTCTCAGGTGAAAAGAAAATTACTTTGCTCACTTCCTTAATGCATAATCATACAAATATAAATGAGTTACTTAACCTATTATCTTAAGCTCTCGCAGCTAATAATCCACACAGCACGATCAAAAACTGATTAATCCCATGTAATATATGTACGCTGCACTTCTTACCATTTTTATCCTTGGTATATATTGACCAAAGAATACTGCATAAAAATACAGTAACACAGCTCAGGGCACTGAAACATTCAGATCTCTAGAGAAACAGTTTTGTGATTTTAGAAAATAGCACAAATTGGAGTAAACAGTACTTACATAATAATTATGTACCTTCAGAGTTTGCTCTGGGCTGCAATATCTTCAAAATTTTCTTGGATATTAGATCTATTTAATTCAAATGAATTTCTTTTCAAGTCAATGAGCTAACAAAATTTCAAATTTACTAGTCATTTGAAATCACTGTAATGAAGGAAATATGCTAAAATCTAACTTCAGTTAAAGTCAAATAAAGGAGCACTACAGTAATAATACACTCAGTCATAAAACACTTGACAATGAGATCATATAGGAGGAGCTTCTAGAACTATATTTTAAGATTTAATTACATTAATTCCATCAAAGGAAATGTCTCTTATTGTAAAGAGTTTGTGTGTGTGTGTGTGTGTGTGTGTGTGTGTGAGAGAGAGAGAGAGAGAGAGAATAAGAGAGGGAGGGAGGGAGGGAGTGAGGGAGAAAGACAGAAAGACAGACAGAGAGGGAGGGGGAAAGAGAAAAAACAGCCTTGAACAAAGCTATATTCCAATAGGAAGCAAAGATTGCATTAAGGATAGGACAAGCCACAAAATTGTAAAGTTATGTAGGAATGAGCTTGAGAAACAGGGGAAAGAGATGCTACCTAAAACAGGCAGGAAAGATGACCAGAAGAGTTAATTATACTTTATAATTAGGCCACATTCACAGAATCTTGCAAGTTTTAAAATACATATCACCCACCATTATTTTTAGCAGTCTGATACATTAGGATAGATACTTTTTAAGTTAATTTCTTTACCCATTAAGCATTTGTGCCTCCCTATTTTATATTTTCCTCTTATCCTTCAAGATCATTCTTGTGTACCATTACAAAACTCCATAGTAATTGAATTAAACTGTAATCCAATTAAGAGGCATAAATATCAGATTTTTTTCTTATCTCAAGAGATAGAAAGAAGTTCTTATTCAAAAAAGGATCTGAAAGTTCTTCAATCAATTGGAAAGACCATGAAAAGGATACATTTTGAGGTGTATTATACTGCTAGTTCCTTAGTCGCTGAACACTGGCAATTCTGGCTGAACCATGAAGTACTAACAACATCCAAGCTAAGGTATTGCTGATAAGCTGCCATTATAGACTAATTAATAGAGCTTTGAAGGAAGCATCTGAACAAAGAAGGTTTCAATTAAACAGGAAAACTCATTCCCTTTAAAAAAAATATCTTACTAAAGAAGTAGGAACAGCAAAAAGATAGGGAAAGGATAGAAGAAAAATATATCTAGTTAGATGCAATATGCAAGATCTTACTGGACATACAGGTGAAACTCAAAAAATTAGAATATCGTGCAAAAGTTCATTTATTTTAGTAATGCAACTTAAAAGGTGAACCTAATATATGAGATAGACTCATTACAAGCAAAGCAAGATAGTTCAAGCCGTGATGTGTCATAATTGAGATGATTATGGCTTACAGCTCATGAAAACCCCAAATCCACAATCTCAGAAAATTAGAATATTGTGAAAAATGTCCCACTCTAATCAGCTAATTAAGCCATAACACCTGCAAAGGGTTCCTGAGCCTTTAAATGTTCTCTCAGTCTGGTTCAGTAGCAATCACAATCATGGGAAAGACTGTTGACCTGACAGTTGTGCAGAAATCCATCACTGACACCCTCCATAAGGAGGGAAAGCCTCAAAAGGTAATTGCAAAAGAAGTTGGATGTTCCCAAAGTGCTGTATCAAAGCACATTAATAGAAAGTTATGTGGAAGGGAAAAGTGTGGAAGAAAAAGGTGCACAAGCAGCAGGGATGACCGCAGCCTGGAGAGGATTGTCAGGAAAAGGCCATTCAAAAGTGTTGGGGACTTTCACAAGGAGTGGACTGAGGCTGGAGTCAGTGCATCAAGAGCCACCACACACAGACGGATCCTAGACATGGGCTTCAAATGTTGTATACCTCTTGTCAAGCTCAAGCTGCTCCTAAACAACAATGTCAGAAGCCTGGGCTAAAGAAAAACAGAACTGGTCTGTTGCTCAGTGGTCCAAAGTCTTCTTTTCTGATGAGAGCAACTTTTGCATCTCATTTGGAAACCAAGGACCCAGAGTATGGAGAAACAATGGAGAGGCACACACTGCAAGATGCTTGAAGTCCAGTGTGAAGTTTCCACAGTCTGTGTTGATTTGGGGAGCCATGTCATCTGCTGGTGTTGGTCCACTGTGCTTCATTAAGTCCAGGGTCAATGCAGCCATCTACCAGGAGATTTTGGAGCACTTCATGCTTCCTTCCGCAGATGAGCTTTATGGGGATGCTGACTTCATTTTCCAGCAGGACTTGGCACCTGCCCACACTGCCAAAAGCACCAAAACCTGGTTCAATGACCATGGGATTACTGTGCTTGATTGGCCAGCAAACTTGCCTGACCTGAACCCCATAGAGAATCTATGGGGCATTGCCAAGAGAAAGATGAGAGACATAAGACTGAACAATGCAGAAGAGCTGAAGGCCGCTATTGATGCATCCTGGTCTTCCATAACACCACAGCAATACCACAGGCTGATAGCTTCCATGCCATGCCACATTGAGGCAGTAATTGCAGTAATTGCTGCAAAAGGGCCGCAAACCAAATACTGAGTACATATGCATGCTTATACTTTTCAGAGGTCCAATATTGTGCTATGTACAATCCTTGTTTTATTGATTGCATGTAATATTCTAATTTTCTAAGATTGTGGATATGGGGTTTTCATGAGCTGTAAGCCATAATCATCACAATTATGACAAATCACGGCTTGAACTATCTTGCTTTTCATGTAAGGAGTCTATCTCATATATTAGTTTCACCTTTTAAGTTGCATTACTGAACTTTTGCATGATATTCTAATTTTTTGAGTTTCACCTGTACAAAGAGGGATAAGTTGCTTTAAAAATGTGCTTTAAATATTTGGTGCCAATTTCCCAGATAGTTCTGTATTTCTAGTCTTAAACAGAAGCTTTCAGTGGTTTTGTATATTATTCTCAATTACATTTCAGAAAGAAAAATGATTACATTAACATTTATGTACCAACTCTGAGTTTCTGCTACACTTCTACTGATGACAATCAATTACTTAAAAATTATAAAAGGAAGCAGAGGTTTGATTTGGCTACATTCAGTGGAATAAATTTGAAGAAAATGATTATATCACTCCTTTATATCTGATATGCAGGACTATATTCATATTTCTTCCTTATCTAGAGATGTTATCTCACTATCATATCTTACTACTTAAATCAATTTCCAGTATATTATTTTTAAAATCAGTTATTTGAAATGGGAATTTTTATGATTCTTCTATATTTTCAACATCTTCTAAAGAAAAAGATGATCAGTTTGAAACATAATATTTATAAAACATTAAATTTTTATATGTATGTAGCCAGAATGAAGTACAAAGAAGTAAAGCTTTTGTACATAATTTTTTTATACTGTAAGCAATGTTATGTTGTCATTTGTAAACAATACCTCAGTAAGTGACAGTTCCTAACTGACTTCATCTGGACTTGAAAGATAAGCACATGTGACCCCAGTGTATACAAGAATGGCAGGTTACAAGTGAATACCAGGGTTCTGGTTTAGTATGGGAGTATCTTAGAATAAGGAAGACAATTAACAATTTCCATACCATCATCAAGAGTTGTGGTGGCGCAATGATTAGAATGCAGCACTGTAGGCTACTTCTGCTGGCTGCTGGCTGCCTCCAATTTGGCAGTTCGAATCTCACCAGGCTCAAAGTTGACTCAGCCTTCCATCCTTTCAAGGTGGGTAAAATGAGGACCCAGATTGTTGGGGAAAATATGCTAACTCTGTAAACTGCTTAGAGAGGGCTATAAAGCACTGTGAAGTGGTATGCAAGTCTAAGTGCTATTGCTATCAAGATAACTCCATGTGAAGTGATAACTCCATGTGAAGTGAGCAAGTGTTGAATTGACCTGAAAGAGTTTTATCTGTTTACATACAATGGAGGTTCAAATTTCTGCTTTCCCAAGACTCTTCTAGCACAAAAAAGGTAAATGAAGTAAAAACAGGATTTTAATTAGATTCAAAGTTGGAAAATATAGAACTCATCAGATGTTTTATGCAAATGTCTATGGAAATTCTCAATTCTCAGTTGAAGAAGCTTCATGGATGAGAAGCGAAACGTCTTAAAAAAAAATCAGAAAGTCCAGCTGCCTCTTGAAAAACCACCTTTGGGATGTTTTATGCAACTTTCTTTTTTTTTCAGTGTATGGTTTATTTTTATTCATAAATATTTTAAATACAGTGTATTATCAGGGCATATCATTAACAAAAAAGTAAAAGGAAAAGAAATAGAAGTATAAAAATATATACTAATAACAATAATAATGTAACAAATTAATTTTAACTAAAATTTTCTTTGCATTAGCTTATTTATAATTCTGTTAATTATATCAACATATTTATAATTATCAATCCTCTTTGTATTTAATTCATATATAACTGTGATCTTTCTTCACCTAATTTTTACCTCTTATCTCTAACCACTCATAAAATATGTTCCATTTTAAATAGTATTCTGTGTCTTCTTTGTCCTTTATTTTTAATGTCAATCTATCCATCTCTGCACAGTCTAGTACATTCCAAATTATGTCCTCATCTGATGGGGTGTTCTCATTTTCCCAATATTGTGCAAATACAATCCTTGCAGCTTCAATACATGCAAAACCAAATATACAGTCCCTTTATCATATCCTTCTGGCATTATGCCCAACAAAAATATTTCTGGTTTCAATTCTATATGTTGCTTAATTATCTTGTCCAACCATCTATGTATTTTCATCCAATATTATCTTGCTTTCATACAAGTCCATCACATATGATAATAAGTACCCGGGGTTTGATTACACTTCCAACATTTGGCGGACATGTTACTAAACATTTTTGCCAGTCTTGCTTTTATGCAACTTTCAACAACTGATCCAGCATAGCAAAAAAATATAATCCATGTCATCTGTCAGGCAATTATATAACATGTATCTTCAATAAAGGAGTTCCAAGGTCTTAACTATTATTGAAGAAATGATTGAAGAAGCTAATCACCACTATCTTTGAATCTGGTAAATTAATTTGTTAAGTTAGAGTCTATTTAATATTATTTCATAACCCAAATTTATTTGCTTTCTAACAATATATCATATTGTTGATTTACAAAGCAAATAAATTTATATTCACAGCCAAATTTAAATGTCACTACAAGCATTAAATATATATTAATTATATACATGTATATACATACAGTATCAAGGAAATACTATTTTTCTCCCTGTTCAGTTATAAATCACACAGTAATTATTCCATGTTGTGACACACATGCTTTACTTCAATTTTATTTCATTTTTCAATTTATACGCTGCTCCTTTTCTAAACTCCTGAGTAGCTTAGCAAGCATTATTACAATAAATAATAAACAGATATCAATGATACCCAAGTAGGGATAGTAGGAACTTTATTCATCCACATGTTTTCTGAAGCACAATATTTTTACTGGGAAATCACAGAAAGATGCTGTGATAAAACTTCTAATCAGCCTTGTATTCTCAGGCTTTTACCCTAATAAATCATATCAGACACACACACACACACACACACACACACACACACACACACATACATATATATATGTATATATATACATACAATATAAACACACACATAGAATATATGTGTGAATTCACTTATACATAAACAACATATTCTGATCGGGGTGCGATTCAATTTTTTTAACAGCTGGTTCTATGGGCATGGCTTAGTTGGTGGGTGTGGCTTGGTGGTCATGTGACTGGCTGGGCGTGGCCAACTCAACATCACTCACATCGAGGGGTGCTTCTCCTTGCCTGGCCTCTCATGACTGTGGAGATGCTGCAACAGTCATAAGTATGAAAAATGGTAATGTCACTTTTTTCAGTGCCATTGTAAGTTTGAATGGTCACTAAATGAACTGTTGTAAGCCAAAAATACCTGCTCAAAAATACAAAAAGCTTCTTTGCTTGCAAAAAGCTGCCCTAAATACCAATCAGATTAAAAAATACCTGCAAGCCGGAGTTACAAATCAGACAGGGTGCCAGAGCACCTTAACGAATTAAAATAGTTAAAATGCAATGATAACTATCAGCAGCCAACTTTGCTCATAAAGTGAAATCCTTTAGCTGAGAGGAGCTCATTTAAGCTCTCCAGAAAGAGCACACCCAGGAAAAGCAATCCTTAGATCCATTTGCACCACTTAAAGACACTAGCTGGTCTCACTCACCTCATAAGATATCCTAAGGAAATCACCTAGATTTCAGGAAAGATGTCCCCCAGAAAGGCAGTAAAAAAAAAAAAAATCAGTGACAAGCTTGCATCCTGCCTCTTGGAAGTACACCCCAAAAGGACAGTGCCAGATACCACTAAAGCAGTGAAGGAAGACCCTCCTCCCCAGATTAAAAAAAAGAAAACATGAGGCAGGAAAAAAATTCAAACACAATACAAATAATTAAATCACAACAGTAGCTTTTGTTTGTTAAACCAATTACCTGAACAAATAGACACAGGAACTAGCCAGATTTCTCAAACCAGTTTCTTTTCAGGAACAGAGATTAACCTTTTTCCTTCCAAACAAAGCAGAATAGGGAAAATTATCTCATCAATAAACGCAGGATTAAACGGCACCATGCACAGAATTAAACTTCACCAAAACCCAGTTTTAGACCAAAACTCAGAAAGGGTATGTAAACTCATGTTTGAATGTCAATCTTCAGCTAGCCAAGAAGCCTTGCTGAATGTCACTCATCTTGGTTCCTTGTCATTAAAAGCTTCTTTCTGGCAGCTCTGCTTCGTTATTCAATTATTTCTTCAAAGTGCTAACTCCAGCAGGGAAGTATTTCCTCACAACAGCAGTGTAAAAAGCTTAAAACAATCATTTCCCTTTCCCTTATCAGGTTTCCAAGTGAAATGGCTATACATATGTCAATTTCAGGCTCCACACAAGCAATGTACCAGCAAAGGAGAAAAAAAACACTCCAGGGCAGCTCAGGAGACAGGAAGTCTAGTCCTGCCAAGAATGTAATAAGGGTTAACAAAGAGGCAGTTTCTGTAAGCAACACCAATGTTTCTTTCCTGCCTTCCTTACAGGATTGGGCCAGTAAAGTGGAAAAAAACAAAAGACTTCTTCTAACAGCCGGTTCTCTGAACTGCTTAGAAAGTTAACAACCGGTTCTAGTAAATAGGTATGAACAGGTAGAATGCCACCCGATTCTGATTCTTCCAATATCACCATTCATTGAAGCATAATCACTTCCAACCTATAGATTACTTTCAACAGCACTCATAACAACCTAGATGAGACTATAATTTCTGACATACAGTACATTTATTCATAATGAAATCTATATTTCTCTTTCATATATCATCAAAATCAGATATTCAAATGTATTACCTATTTCCCTTTTTCTCAGTCTTCTAAACACACATTTTACCTATATTTCATACAATTAATGTTCTTTATTCTTTACCGCTCTTATATTCCAGATCAGAGTGTTCTGCAGGGAGTAACTGTCATCAGATGGGCCAAAGGTACTGATCATGGCCTGTCATGGTTTAGTCAGTTAAGGTTTACCTATAATACTTCTTAATATGTCTTAGAGTCCTGGGAACCAAGAAAAACTTTCTCTTTTCAAAGGCTTTCTCCTCTTCCTACTGCGCATTCTTACCCGGCTGCCAGCTTCTTTGTGGCGGCCATTGCAGACCGCCGCTGCACCGTCTTGGGAAAAGGGGGTTCTGCCGGCTGGGAAGGGGGTCTGCAACACCCCCAAACCCCTCTCCGGATCCCCCCTATCTTCAGCCACCCCTGCAGGGCAGCCTTAGCTCCAAACCCGTCCAGATCGGAGCACCAAAAACGGCTAGTGCAGCAGGGATCGCGCAGTATCGCGAATCCCTGCCGCTTGCGAAGCTGAAAATTATGGAAATTATGGTTTTTTGAATGATACCTTCCAGAAGATAAAATAAGCGGTAATTTGGAGGTGCTGAAAGGAAAGTTTACTCTCCTTCCCTACGGAATTAACAAGTGGATATTAAGAAACCTGTCTTTTTCAGGTAAAAACTGGGTTTAAGTGATAAGTGGGAAGGGAGAGGACTAAAAAAATATTTATATGCTAAGATTTTGTTGGAGGAGATGCCTTAAGGATTTGAAGACTGAAATATATTGCAATAAGGCTTTAAGATACAGATTTGGACTTTCTTTTTTTTTGATTGATACTACCCCAGGAAGAGAAAGTGAGAACTTTGCCTTGGCTTGGATTGATTGATGACTTTGGGACTGTTCTATTTTTTTTTTTGAAATATCTTGGTTGTTGCAAGAAGAAGGGGAAAAAAAAGAAAAGAAAAGATTTATAATGGATTTTCCTGCTGAGGAACTGAGAAAAGAATATGAGCAAACAAAAAAAATGGTAAAGATGGTGTGAAAGAAGACTTTCTTTTTTTAGAAATGGCGCTTGCTAACTGTCAACAAACATTACAACAGATGGAGACAGCAGAAGAAGAAGAAGGAGGAGAAGAAGCCATCTTTAATGAATTTCAAAATTTAACTAAGAAAGAAGGAAGAGGGAAAGGAAGGAAAATGAAGGACTTAAGATTCAAAAAAACACTTAAGAAAGGGAAAAATAAGGTGCAAAATCAATATAATGATAGTAAACAAAAGGAAAAGGAACACAACAGAGAAGGGAAGCCAGTAAGGCAGAGGCTAGAAGAAGGGGGGTTAGAAAGGTCTGGTGGGGGAAGAAAGGAAGGAAAAAGGTGGAGAAAAGCCACAAAGTTTTGAAATTAGATGGGAAAAAAGGAATCTTTTTAGGGACAAAGGGTAAAGTATAATTTCTTTAAAAAAGATTTTGCAAGGTACATAAGATGGTATTGTAGCATTGTATTAGAAATAGAAAATTAAAATGGTTTAAGAGTTAATAAGAGATTAAAATGTTGAAATGTTTAGTAATGATTGATTTTAAAATTTAATAAAATATTAAAGGGAAGGTTTAGAATATTGAGTTTTAATTAAAGAGTTTAATAAGATTATGGTATTGATGTTATTATAAAATTTTTATTGTAGCATTTGTTTTTGGAAAAGGCAATGGGAATGTTATAAGATTCAATATTTAGATCTACTGCTTAACTATGTATTTAATCATTTTGGATTTATTATTTTTTGTTTATTATTTTTTTTTAAATTAGTAGATAGAATGTACCAAGCAGAATCAGATTGGGTATTAGGTGTTATTTTAAATGTTAATTTGATTAATTTAGGGGGAAGATAGAAGGGCATCATATTCTGATTAGTGATTTCAGGAGAAATTCTTTTTTATTATTATAAGGAACGAGACAAAGGGATAATAAAAAATGGACAAAAGATACAAATATAATGACTCAAATTAAGATGGATTAATTAAGATAGAATTAAGAAGAGTGAAATGTGTGGAGAAGCTAATATAGAAGATTTAGAATGGTAAATAAAATAAGTAATGACATGTAAGATGAGCATGAATATAATTGAAGTCCATGAAGAGAGAGATACCTGGGGCCAAGTTACTTTCCTAAAAGATTTTTTTTTATGTTTTGTGTGTTGTGTGTTTATGTTTCTGGGAGAATTAATAAAACCTTGCAGAAATATAGAATGAGAATAATGGTAACCAAGTCAGAAAGAAATAGATGAAATAATAATAATGAAATTGAATAAGAGTAAAGAGAAGTAAAGAGAAACTGGATAAGAGGTATTTGTATGCTCATATGGAAATGGTTTAAAATAGAATCATATTGTATAAAATAAGGTTTTATTTGACTTGTTAAATTTATAATGGAAAAAGGTTTAAGTATGTAATGGTTAATGATGATTTGTTTGTTTTTAAAAATTAATAAAACTTGTTTAAAAAAAAATTAAAACAAATACTTCTTAATATAATAGGGAGAACATGAACTTGGTTACCAACCTTCAATATACCTGTACACCTGTGATGCATTCTCTGTTAACAATAAGGACAGTACGACTCAGCTTTGGAAAATTTTGACCAATATGCCACAAGTGAAACTACACCCATGCTATTGTCTTCCAGATATCACCCTGCGAATCAATGTACTGTTCCCTATGTCCCATCACCAGTATTTACAGTGTGCATATATATATTAAACTGGATAGACAATTTGATATAATGGTACCACTAAGTTTTATTATGTACTGAGTACCAGACTAGAAGCCCTGGGACTATGAGTTCTGGTCCTGTCTTAGGCACAAGCCTATCTGGGTGACTTTGGATCAGTCACTTTCTTAGCCATAGGAAGGAGGCAATTTTCTAATTTTGCACAAAATATGAATTAAACTATCACATAACTAAGCATTTGTCTTCTTTGGATAATTATTATGGTATGTTCATCTTTTTCAAGTATGATTACATTTCTAGCATTCCCTTTAAAAAAACTCTCACTTATCGATTACTAAATTAAAAGATAACAAATACCATCATCTATTCCAGAAAATGTACTGCTTTTCAGACTGAAAAAAGGAACTACATACATACATACATACATACATACATACATACGTGTGTGTGTGTGTGTGTGTGTGTGTGTGTGTAAATACTGATAAGCAAGTAGATTCTTAATAAAGAAGTAAATCTTCTTTAGCAAGAATTCAATCTTATATAATACAATTTAATCTCCTAACAAGGTATTATTTCAGACTGAAGAATTTCACTTGCAGGTATGTTGTTCCCACATCTCCAGACGGTAAAGTTAATCTGAATCAACTTAAATCAGGCTTTGTGTGCGATATGGAAATAGGGCTACTTAAATTAAAATTGTATTTTATTCTGCTTTCTTTCTTAATTTTTCACCTTGCACTTCTCAGACTACAAACAGCTATTTACTGTTGACTGGCAGCTGAAGACACTAGCATACTATCACATCTTATAAATGCATTCTACTTATATTAAACATATAGATGTCTTAAAGACCATATTTTTATGTAAGAGTCTATATATTAAAATATGCTTCTGGAAACAAATCAAATCTTGATCCAGTCTGAAACTTCTTTGTAGATTGCATCCAATTCCTGAAAAATATTTTGTGGACAGAACTTTGAAGCCTATGAAAAACTGTAGGTTTTGAATTCTGCATTTGGATACTGAACTGTTCTTTTAATTCACTACATTGTTTGGTTAACTTGATTTAAATGAATATCAATCTTTATCTGCAAACAAATCAATCTTTTACCATTTTTTGGTCCATCTTTTGCTATGTAGAAATGTAACACCTGCAAAATTATACCACAGTTACAGTTGTCTCTATTCTCTATTACTGACATTTATAACACCAATTTCAATTCCAATCCATTCCTCGCATAACAGGACTAATGCAAAACTCACTATAACTTCAAACATATCATGTAAATTTTACATAGAGGTATATTTTATTCTTATATATGTATTGATATGGAATTCACTACTTCTTTTTCAATATTTATATTTCATGTTCCTTGAAGTATTCATTTATGTAACTGCAGTTTCTCTCCCTGAACTGCATTAAGCAGCCTATTCAATTTAATCTACAAGAATTTAGGTGAATGGTTGATTTATTACAGTAAAAAATTCAGAAAAATAACAGTTTTTCATGTTAGAATAAAAACAAATTGTTATATTATGATAATATTTTTCATTTATAAACAACCTTGTCTAATAAGGTACCTTCCAGTAATGAAACTTCTAAGCTTCTCAGCCAGAAATGGTCATTAATGAAAAACATTACCATATACGTTTTATAAACTAATTTTGGAAAGGAAATTTAGTTCAGATAGAGATAGCTTAAACACGTCAGAGATGCCTTATGTTACATATGATCTAACCCATTGGTGGCTAACCTTTTTGGTCTCCGGTGCCGATAATTGCGCGTGCCAGCACCCAGAAGGCAATGCACGCAGGTCCCCCCATGCCCCGCACTTCTCTGCACATGTGCATGCAGCCCCACCGCATGCCATGCATCTCTGCACATGTGTGAGCATCTCCTGTGCCCCTCCGCCCCCACACATGCACGCGTCTTTAAAACAGTCATTTTTAGATTCACACACATTGGTTATGATTCTGAAAATATCAAGCATGGAGAAAATCAGGGAGTCCAGACAGTTCAAATGAATATAAAAATTTATTGCAAGCTTATGATCTCTACAAGAATCTAACTACTAACAATCAAAGCAAATAGGTAAGAATCAATGAAATTGAAGGTCGGCTGGACGATGTCTTAATATGAAGGGCATGAAGGCACTCTAGACTGATGACACATTTGAAACCTTCTTTGAGCTTAGCCTGGTCATCTCTTACAGAGAAGAGTCCATGAATAGGTAAGGCACCTGTGAGGCCAACCCAACCAACACTGGGTTGGTTAATGTCAACCAACACCAAATGGAATAGTTGGGTGAGCACTTAAACTATAGTTCCAGGCAAGTAACCATTCCTTTTTATCTTTGTGGTTTACATGCATTGGTTAATAGTTTACCTTACTACCAAGACAAGTGTCCAGAAGAGTCTTGAGCCAGTGGATCTTGAAGAAGTGGACACACAGTTTTTTCTACCACTTCTAAACTCAACCGTTGACCATCTGGCTTGTTTCACTATCCAGAGGGGATATCCAAAGAGGATTAGATCCAAACAGTAGTTAATGGTTCTTTAAAGGAAGGGCAGATTTAAGGGACACTCATCTGTTCACTTTTTAATCTTTCCCTTTCAAACTAAATCACAGGCCTGCTGTGCACCTGAAGGAAACTGACTGATCCAGATTATATATTTTTCATCAGAGAAAGAGTACTTCAAATCATTATGATGACAAGAAAGAAAATACTATTTCCCAAAAGAAAAAAAGTGTGATTATGAGTTGTTCACAGCTCCAGATCAAATCAGCTTTACATTGTGTCCTCATAGTAATATAATTTCCTGTTGTATTATATTAAAAGGCACTTTTATTATTATTTAATTATCACTCCCGGCAGCCAAAGTCTAAGGAAATATTGGGTAGAATAATATAACAATGAAAATCAAGCTTTCCATGTATACTTCTGTTTTATTCCCAATTTCATGTCATCAAGGAATCATATAGCCTTCTTTTCAGTACGCAAGCAGCTATGTTTGTTCCAAAGCAGGCCCACAAGTTATCACAATCTATGAATATACTGCACATTCATTATAAACATTTATGCCTTCTATGCTACACAAGTATATCATAATTCCTTCTTTCCTATTTCCAGACACAAGCAGCTCTGAGGCATAATTCAAAGACAGGTGCAAAGTTAATACACAAAAGCAAGCATTAATCCAAACCACTTTTATTATTTTTAGATAACCAAGCTTGTATTGTTTGAGTTCTTGGCATTTTTCTTCATTTGCCAATTCAATTGGTCTCTCTACAGCTTACATTAATTTATAAGAATGAATCATCTGGAAAATGCTAATTTCTTCTTAGAAGTATATTGCATTCCATTTCATAATGTAAATGGAGAATGAATAACTAGGTAGTGTTGGATCTTAAATTTGGGGGGATAAAGTATTTCAATAATTTTAGACTTAAAGCTATGCCAAGTAAACTGCCTAACCTAATTTATCACAAATCTAATTGCCATTTTAAATGTAGAAAAACAATATCATTATGGTTATATTTTTGTGTATATGGACTATGTACTTTTCAATAGCAATTGAGAAACTCAGCACTTTGTGCAATATCTCTATTCTATTTCTTAAGAAGACCTTTTTCAGGCTTTGTTACAAGTATGAAAATAATGATGTGGCTACTATAGTAGATTTTTAATGTAACCTAATGCTATATATGTAACACTATATTTAAAATTATCCTCAACTTTAAGATTTGCTATATTTAACTTTGGAAAATTTCATTTAGAAGAAGAGCAATAAAAATGGAGGGAGTAAGAATTAAGTACTGAATCTAGTTTTTCTATTTTTTAATCTACATAGGACTCAATGTGTTTTTCTTAAAAGTAATAACAATTTTTATATATTGTTTAAATAGATATAAGTAACAAGAAGCCTTAGTGAACTTAAATAAGTATTGGAAAGAAAATTGAATGCCTGCAACCTGCTGACATTATTAGTTGTTGCACCAGCTGGTAAAATACAAGATAGCTTTCCTTAATCTGGAACTATCCATTTGCAAGACTGAAACTTCCAAAATTCTCACTCAGTGAGAAATTTTCCATTGTAAATTATAGAATCTATATCGCATCTGCAGAACATCAAGGTCATGAAAACTGATAATAGATTGTGACAAAGGAGCCTTTATGAAGCCCATCTATCTATCAGCTATGAGATTTGGAGATAGTCCCAAATCATTGTTTTCTGCTTGCCAGAAAAAATAAAACCTTCTGTTGTCTACCATTTGGATGACAAAATAGTTACACTTGTGTATTAAGATAATAGTTCTTTTTCAGATTCTTGAGAATTCATTTTGCTCTCTTGCACAATGACTTAATTATGCCCACTACACATTCCTACTCTGTGAAGCTTTTTTACATGCAGCATACGCTCTCACCAGATACCTCTGCATTTCAATTGTAGAAACTGTCAGCTGTGAAAAAGTGATAAATACAAGCTGAAAAAACAAGCTGAAATAAAATGCACTAGACCATGTCAACCCAAAAGAAGAGATGAAAGGCTGAAGTTTCAAATAATGAACTTAATAAATCCAAACCGATTTAAAATATGCACCTAAGAAATGTGGTATGAATGAGGCCATGGATAATTTCTTAATTTAAGATAAAAATATGAAATGTTTCAAGGAAATCCAGGAACATAGTATCCAAGTACCAGGAAGTAAATCAAATTAAAATGTTGTACATCATAAGATACTGAGAGAGTTCCTTTCTTATAGTCACAATACAATTATCTTCTAATCTCAGGGTATACTTGAATCCAGAAATTTTCTATAAGTTCAGGTATCAAAAAATGACCAGGTAAGCCTAAACTTAGTTTTAGCTATATCATCGTCTGTTTCAAGAAAAGGATGATTTCACTAAAACTAATTTAATTTATATTGTTTTTTAGTCACCGAATCAAGTGCATCAAACATATGTTGACCAAACTTTAAATAATCTAGGCCATGGGTGTCAAACCCATTACATCACATTGCCATCATGTGACATTTTTCCCATTCACGGAGGTGGGTAGGCATGACTTGCATGTGACACATCCGGCCTGCGGACCAACAGTTTGACACCCCTGGTCTAGGCAAAAAAAAACCACCTATATCTAAAGCATTGATAGTTTCATATACAGCATATCTCTGAAAAGCTGCTGAAAGTTTGATGTATATGCCCATGTATTCATTTGCTTTAGTATTTAACTGATATAGATATATCAGTCTCTGCCTTTTGAAAATATCTAGTGCTAGAATTTGATTTAACTCATGTTCAATCACTATTCCTAATTTTGCTGAAAGATACTAGAGTCCTGAGGGCAACCTAGAAAGTGATCAGTTAAACAGTTGGTTATGACATAACTACCTGGTATTAAAGCTTTTGTACTAGATTATTGCTGCCACCTTTATGTAAGTTAAGATCTTTTGTAGTGAGCAATATTCTCACAAGCATCGTTTATAGTACTTAGGAAATTCTAACTTTGAACTATGGAATGTTCCCTTAAGCAACATTACAAGTACATAGGAACATTTATAACTACATCACTTATTTTTAGGCTTCCCAACTAAAGCATCAGCTACTAAAAGTTGTTGAAAATGGAATGGAAAAGGAAGCTTTCAAGAGTTAAATTATATAAAACTTTGATGAAAAGGAAATACTTAATAATTTATATAAATTATGTCAGTGTTAATTTAAAATATTCAATTCCACATAAAATTATACAAGCTACAAATAGATATAAATTAAACATAAAGCATCTATAGATACAATTACAGTTCCTTTGAGATAAGTATGAAAAATGGATGATTGCCTTCAGATGTTTTATTTATACTTTTTATTTAGGTCACAGAATAGGTAAATCCCACCACATTTGTCTTTCCCCTGTTCTGATCATACAAGAGACACTTAATGTTGGTTTCTACATAATTGCCTCTTTCAAAACCATTGCAGCTGTACATCTCATTCAGGCAACAATAGAGGTGGAGCTAAGATGATCCCCATTCATTGTATTAGTACAGTGCTACTAGAAAATGGTAAGGATATTTCTATAGAAGTCTTTTCCAAACATATGCTTCTATATATTTGAAACAATAGCCTTATAATTCCAAGTAAGCCTAGTCATTCATACTGGAAAAGTCTGAGGATGGGGACAGCAGAATAGTATCCTGTCAGTTTCATTCATTAAGGTACTTTTTATGTTCCTCTTCTATTGTTAAGAAGCCATGAAGAAAGGCCATTACTATATTTTGACCAAGAAAGACCACTACAGATTTTTTTTCCAATGTTTTAGAAAAACACGGGATCCAGCAGAAGATCATTCAGAAACCAGCAATCCGTATTTAGTGGGACACTTGAAAAAAGTACTATCTTTGCTTTTGGCTTGTAGATTCTGAATATTATGTTTTGTATTGTGACTTTGGAAGCTACACTGAGTTTTGGCATGAGATGATATATAAATATTTGTAATAAATAAGCAAACAGCTCAAGAAAATAGCATGTAAACACACCATTGCATATTGCTGCAGCAATATCAAAGACATATTTCCTCAACTCGCCAACATCAATGCTGAATTGCAAAGCATGAAAGGTAGAATATAGAAAAATAAACACATTAGAATCCAGATAAGTAACAGGATGGAAACCTGATTTCAATCCCAAATACATGGAGGATGAAATTAAATATTTGTGAGTGATTGTCTTTTATCCAATTTCAAGAGAACACTCAAATTAGCATAAACATAATCAATAAGATTATTTAGATTACCACACTTTTCTCCAGATAACATAATGGGTTAGCATCACATAATATCATGCAGCATTAATCTTAAATGGGTGAATATTTTATTCAGAATAATACTCTGCAGATTTAAAAATATTAAAACAATAATTAGGTATAAACAATTTTATAGATAAGCCAATACATAACTATTGTTAATTAGCCATTGTAAATATTCATAAAACACTTAACTACTCTAAATGCACTGTGGCACTCAAGCATGCAAAATGTACCATGTTTTCATTAAAATGTTGATCAATATGTAAAGGTACACTTTATAACCATCATTTATTATATTTGAAAATGTGACAGCCAGAGTTTGGGATCAAATCACGCTGAACCACTTTGGTCTAAATGGGATTTTTCTGATGAACTGGAAAAGCCTAACTATATATGGGACACTGACAAGCTGTCATTAGTAGTTTGCTTAAAATAATATTGGGCTGAAGGTAGGTTTCTGGTCCTTTCAATCACACCTGAACTAGCTAATTATGTCTCTCAGAAACTAGTACAAAACTTTCTCCATGTGCTCCCATAACCACTGAAAGCCAGAAAAGCAACAAAAATGACTGACAATCTGCTATGTATTTTTTTCTCCCTCTGCAATGTCATGCATTGAAAGACTCTAATGAAAATGTTTCTACTATAGAGTCATTCATTTCTTTATAAATTGGACAATTATGTGTTAGGCTCCATTAATACATATTCAAATTACGACTTGGTAGAAAAGCTACATAAAGTTAGAGCCAATAACTACAGTATGTTATATGTTTCAGGGTTTGCTGTTTTCATGAACACAACCCCCAGAAAAACAGATCACCTCCAGTAACAAATCCACAGTAACATTGGGAAAGCCTGTCATGCATAAATATATAGGAAGAATAGGTGAAAAATAAATTTACCTTTAGTGAACTTATCCATTTTTTGATAGGAGGAAAGATGGTTAAATCAAGAATTGGTTGATTCCATGATCTGAAATTGATGCAGGTATGGTGCCTTTGAAAAGAATTCAAGAAGGTTTAAAGAGGGCAGAATCTCATGGCATGTGGGGTGACTGGCAAAAATTTATTCAGTAAGGCAAAAATGCTTTTCTGGTCATTGCACTAGCTGAGTACAGTTCAAAAACTTGAGTAAAACTATTTATGATAACAGTCATATTTCCAAACTGAAGATAATCCCTCTCTTGCTTAACAATAAATTTTCTACAATACTACTTTTCCGTCTTCTATTTATCAGGTTTTGACATCTTAATTTATTGGGGGGTGCTGCAATTATATTTTACTTTTGTTTTAGTTTCATTTGTTTTTAATTATTGTAAGCTTCTCAGAGTTGTATGATAGGCCTGTAACAGGTAAAAATGGATGGGTGGATGGATGGGATACAAGATTTTTATTGCTCCTTGTATATATCTTGCTTACAAAGGAATGAATGCACTCACAGTCCTATACACAAAGGCCAAAAAAATATTGATTAATTGTTCATAAATACATACCATGCTTCATATCAAGATGCTATTTTCAATGAATGTAGAACTTTTCAAATGAAGAAAATATGAAGTTAT
This sequence comes from Notechis scutatus, assembly GCF_049901735.1. Taxonomy (NCBI): domain Eukaryota; kingdom Metazoa; phylum Chordata; class Lepidosauria; order Squamata; family Elapidae; genus Notechis; species Notechis scutatus. The sequence continues at coordinate 134,044,476 of NC_142012.1, forward strand.
TTTTTTTTCTCAATTCCTAATAGAAATTCAGTAAACATTAATTATTCTCTTTTTCAACTGATATTCCATATATCCTTCCTTTTTTACAAAATGCTTGTGTAGCTGAAAACCTTAGCTATGAACTTAGCATGGAAAGATTGAATTGCATCCATTAATCTCCATTAACTACACATAATCCTAAATAAACTAAGCTGGAATTGCTTCCGGAGGAAAAATGAACTCCCACACAACACTAATGATAAAGGAAGAAATGAAGATAGAAAGTGGCATAGCATGTGCCTGGAGGAAACAATACAGATTCCTGGCTATCAGCCCAGGCTTCCTTTTCTCCTGGGAAAGAAAGGGCAAAATGGTTCATAAGATTACACCTGTCCTAAAAGTCTGGAACATCTGTTCCACTCATTAGTTTATTGGATTAGTTCTGCATCAAAAAGCAAATGCATTGTGCCCATTGTAGTAAAATGGAGCGAGCGCAATATTCGATTTGGGTTGAAGTAATTGCAAATGACTCTCTTCTTTAGCTGCAGAATATGACTGGTGATCATACACTAATCACTAGTGATCCTGCTATAACTAGCAAGGATGGTCATACTTTATATATACAGTATAATGGATGATAGAATGTTTAAGCAAAATTCCCTAAAAGTGGACATGCTATTTATATGAAGGAACCATATGAAAAACTAGCTGTCCTTCTAAAACCATGCTTCAATAGATTATGGTTTCATAATCTTTCACAGATCAAGGAAACATCAAGTGGAAGGCCTCTGAAAACATCATATAACATTTCAGTTCCCAGAAAGCAACAATTTTTTTTTCTCCTACCCTTTTATATCTCCATTTCATGGTTAAGCAAAAAAGCCTATTCTGAAAGAGCATGGAAGTCTACCCTGAATTTGTAGTAGATTGCCAAATCTATGGGGAATCAGTGCTGCATATCCCCCAATCATAAATATATACATTGTGAATTATATATTATAGGCATATTGGCCTGAAGCCATACTCCAATTAATTGCCTGTAAAAGAAGGCACTCTATTTATTAAAGTAACAGTTCTCACGTGTGTGTGTGTGTGTGTGTGTGTGTGTGTGTGTGTATTCAGGTATTTTCCCACGTCATTGTTGTGCTTTTAAAGTTGTAGCAACGTTTCGGCAGAATCTCATCTGCCATCATCAGGCTTCTGTATTGTGTTCATCTGTGAGTCAGACGAACACAATACAGAAGCCTGATGGCAGATGAGATTCTGCCGAAACGTTGCTACAACTTTAAAAGCACAACTACAATGACGTGGGAAAATACCCGAACAAAGCTGAATACCATGCATGTAAGTACCCGCGAAAACTTAAGAAAACAAATATCTGACCTCTACGGGATCATATACACACACACACACAAAAAAAAATTCTCTCTTCCACCAAATATAAACCTTCCCTTCTTCTGACAGAAAAATATAAATAAATAAACAAATAAATAAATACATATTTAATGAAAAAAAGTAAAGGAAGGTAAAAGTAAAGACAAGGGACAGCTTCTGGGAAGGATTGAAGAGAAATGGGGAATGAGATGGGATGGGATGAGATAGATGTAAAAACTAACTGGAGAGGAAATAAAAGCTAAACCAGGCTTATGCTTAGCAAGCATTTCTGTGGGGCTCAGAAACATAAATATATACAATTACTTCCAAGTAAATTCAGTGGCTCTTTTTCTCAAAAAAAATATCCTTGATGCTTCTAGACCTTTTTAAGTCACTTAAGATTTGCAGATGACATTGTTTTCTTCTCACAAGACCCAGAAGAGCTATAAAGATATACAAGAGCTACACAAAGCAAGACAACCACTTGGCTTAAAAAAAAAACCTGAACAAGAGCTAGGTCACATATTAAGAAGAACTGAGGGCAGGTGGACCAAGGCAGTCATTGAATAAGATGAATTGATGACATCAGCAAGTATTGCAACCCCAATTGGCAAAAACAAGCTCAAGAACGTATTGGTTGGAAACATGAGGAAGAGGCCTTCATCCTGCAGTGGATAGATAATGGCTAAATTGATGATAATGACTGCATATCTACATATGGCCAGTTTATTCATTTTAAAAACATAATTATTTATTCACTAGGTTACACATTTAGTGATCAATTCATGACACAGTTAATAAATAAATATTGTGGGGATATTTAATACATGTTTCAAGATTCTAAAGGAAGTTTGAGACATTGCTTTTTCTTATGCATAAAAAACTCCATGGAACTCATTAAGTAAAGTGGGGTGTTTTGGGTTTGTTTTTGTTTTTTGACAGAGAAGCTAGTTTACACTGTACAAAATTCAGTTTCCAACTGTCACCTGTTTACCTTAATGGCCATAATTTTTAAGAACCTCTAGCAAGCCCTAGGGGCAGCAAATCAATATTGTTTAAAAAAAACTCTTGACTTTTGGGCAAGAAACTATATAAAATTTAAGGAACAGGAAATATATTTTGACTTGAGGCAAGGAAAAAATAAGGTTTTCAGATCACTCAGACCCTTCAACATTATATTTCAACAAAACTAAATGTACACCTTGTACTGAAGGGCAATGGGGACACAGTTGTTGCTCCCTCCGCGAGTGAGAGGTGGGAGGAAGGGTCTGATATATTTTCACATATTTCATGTTATAGGCAGAGTTTTTATTATCTCTGATAAACTGAATGAGAGAGAAGTGAATGGTTGGAAGGGATTAATGTGTGGATAGATAAGAATGATAATTTATTAACTGATTAGTCTTACTACCACATCAATAAAATAAAAATGAAATACAGGATCTAATTCTGGCATAAAATAGATAAAAGAAAATATAACAATAAAATATGTATGTGGTAATACAAAGAATCAACAATCAGATAAAAATGTCATCTTTACAGGATATGCAATTCTGTTCAATATAACTGATTCTGTTTTACAATGTATACATTAGTGCCAGTGATGCGATTCAACTTTTTTTTACTACCGGTTCTGTGGGCATGGTTTGGTGGGCATGGCAGGGGAAGGGCACTATAAAATCTCCAGTCAGAGGTGATATTTCTCCAAACTACTCAAAATTTCCACTACCAGTTTTCTAGAACTGGTCAGAACCTGCTGAATACCACCTCTGATTAGTGCCCATTAAAAAATAGGACAATCTGCAATTCAGGTCCCAATGGGGACCTGTTCTTTCAAGTAGGGAAGTTAAGTGTCTAAGTTAAGGGGGGGCATCTGTTTAAAAATTTCCTTTGCCTGGGAGGCAGTGAAGAATTAATACTAGATAGAAAACCCAGTTGGCTTACCCAGGAAGTGGGCTGAGGAGCCATATTTATCTACGCTGCTAAACATATTTTGGGTAGTATATCAGGGCCAGGATAGGTGTAGGATTCAGCATTTAGGCCGGAGGTTTAGGATTTAGTACATTAAATGCTAGTCTGTAAAGGAATGTACTGTTCGGCTTGGACAAAGGAAATGGATGAATAAGACTGTCTTGCAGACAGTCCTGAGAAAGTGAGAAGCATGCAAAAGCAACTCAAAATAACCCTGCCTTGATTTTGTTTGTCAAGAATAAAAGTGGGCTATCTTTTTATTATAGAAATTTTACAAAGATAAAAAGAAACTAATCGAAACTAAGAAAAATATAAGACTCAAAAGAAGAAAAAAGTGTAAAGAAAATATTTTTAAAAAAAATCTATAGTGTATAGTAAAGAAGATAAATAACTTCTGCCTTCGTCATAACAAGTACAATTTCAGTAACTTTTCTGATACAACAAAAGCTTCCTTCTTCCCAAAACTCATCTCTTATTTATAAACAAATTATTAAACCCTTGTCATTTAATTCTAATCAGTAAAAATTCATGAGGAGTTACCAGAGAAAATACCGTATGTATTTTAAACTTACTCAGAGAAACTAACATATTCTATTTTTTCCTTTTAAGGTAATAACATTGCTTTCTTCAAAAATAACAACAAAAGTTATCTTCTTCCCCTATCTCATCTCTTATCTATAAAGAAATCTTTAAAGCCTCCTCATTAAGTCCTGGTCAGCAAAAATCCATTAAGACTTACCAGAAACAACATCATAAATATTTTAACCTTTATTAAATCAACTTATATTCCTTCCCCTGGTTTTTTAGAATCTTAATATTTAATACCTTTAAATAATGTCCTGGAGCTTGATTTCCTTTCACATTCTCTTTGTCTTTTCTTTAAAAGTCCTTCAAAACATTAACATTTCTCTTTTGTAATTCCAAAGTGAAAAAGTTATCCAAAACAATCCAGTCTCAGCCTTGCCCAGTAAAGCATATTCCTCTTCCATACCATTTTTAAATCCAGTTTTATGATAGTAAATAATCTTAAAATATAATTTCTGCATGTACTGTTCCCCATACACTTGAATTTGTCCCAAATGAAAATAATTTGTTACATTCTATATCAGTGGTCTCTTCTCCTATAATTATATTTTTTTTAGTTCTTTTTTAGTTCCCTCTAATGTTTAACATTCCAAGTTTATCATATGATTTTTTTCCCCTCAGTCAACAGCATCTTATACTTAATTTTAAAATATTTTTTCTAAACAACATTTTGTCACAGGAAATATAACTAATTTTAAAATGTTATTTCAAATCATTTAAAGCTGTTTATCATTTTCTAAAATTAATGTTTTAACCACCCTTTTGCTGTTTATTTCAAAATGGTTTTTAAGTCCTTAAACTTGCATAAAGCTTTTTTCCACTAAGGATCAAAAGACATTCACTTGGTACGACACTTGCCAATCTGAAGGTTCTTTATATCAAAAACACAGTTAACAAGCAATTTCCAGAAGTGTTTAAAAAAGGAAACATATGGTTTCATGGTGCCAAACTGTAGCTTAGACAAAGATGGCCTATTCCATTAGCTCTTAAGAGTCTCAGCCAGTCCTCGAATATTGAAGATTTGTCTTTAAATGAACCCAAACTCCAGCTTCTCTTTAGGAAAATGATGGTTTATTCAATATAGCATCAAACAACAAATACTCTAATCAGGCAAGAATGGCTAAAAGCCAGCAAAGGTTAGAGTTGGGTTTGAGTTTACTCCCTTTCCTTTTATCAACCATTATCATGAGACACATCCCATCACACCCAGGCCTATATGCAGTTCTAATTCTGGCCATGCCTAACCCATTACCCCTAAATGCTATTAACCCTATAACATGTCTACATCCCTCCCCTATTCCGACCCTCACTAACTGATCCCCACCCCGTGCCACTTTCACCATGTTTTAACCTAAGTCCTAATTACCACTTATATGTGCCCCAACCCCCTTTAACAATATGCACCACATCAATAAAGAGCCAGTTCCAGCAGCCCCGCAGTTGCTGTAGAATCCATCCTACATCCCCACAGTTGTTGCAGAATCCATCCTCAGCTCTGCTGAGTCATTCCAAAGCCATCAGCCAGCACACAAGCAGAAATACAGATCCAGCAGCAGCAGAGATAAGGTGACATGATCAGCTGACTTGCTGTGAGGCCTATTCCGAGCTGACGGGCTCTGGGTGAACTCAGAGCCCAACAAAGAGTTCTAAACCCACTATAGACCCTTGTATTGTGGTCTCTTTATTGGGAACTATTGTCTGAAACATTTGTGGATAACTCAATATTACCCACAGACTTCCTAGAGAGGAAGTATGAGAACCTGGTCCATTTGCTATTTTTCTTATTCCATGGCAATTGTCAGCTCTATGCATTTTTCAGAATTTCTACCATGGACTTCAACCCCAAACTTCAGCAACTGCTAGCTCATTATTTGGATAGTCCTTGTCTTCATCCTTCTTTATTTTGAGATGTGGTGAGAAAACTACAGAATATTCCACAAGGTTAGATTATTTGTATTAAATTATTATTTACTGGAATGGTTTTTTTAAAATTGTAAATTATTGCCAACTTATAACCTGCTTTTTCAGGGTAATTTGGAAGCTGAATCACAAAACCTCTTCCATGGTAAGTCATTTCCCCCTCCCCCTTACCAGAAATGCAAGTCAAAAGAAAAAGAACAGTATACTTCTTAACAGTTTGATTTTAGGCACTTATTAGTTACAAGATAATTAAGGTATTCTTAATATTAACTGAGTCAACCTTCATGCTTCATAGTTTTGCTGTTGATCACTATCTCTATCCTTTCTTTGGTTTTTAAATTTAATTCTTTTTCAAATTTGCCACTACAGATGTATTGTTGAACAAAATTGATTTTTCCTTCAATACACTCTTCATCTTTGCTCAGAAATTTTATGCTCAACTGCATGAAATGCTCTCCAATTGTCCCCTTTACTTGCTTATTCATGACAATATCAGAGGCCCATCATTTTGACCATCCATAAATGTCAATCTAAACAATACTTAGCAGATCATTCTTCAGGACATTTTGATTTGAAGAGGGAAGAAAAACTCTGCTCAAAAACTAGTTAATCTAGACATCATATATATATAGTTTCTCAAAAAACTATTACTGAAGAGCAATCTAAGAACGTTTAGCTATTTGCAAAACATAGCAAGAAGACAACTTTCAATATTGTTAGGTGGGTGATTGACATTTTTGTGCTTTAAATTCATATTTTAACAACTGTCTCTTGAATTTTTAAAAATGTTCGGAACACTGCTCTTGAAACATCTATGTCCTCATCCTCATCTGCGCATACATGGAGGATCCCTTTGGCAGGCAATTCCTCTGACCCACTGACAATTCATTGACCTCACCAACATACTAGAAGGAAAGTACTATTTCTTGCTCACCAATATATATCCACAAAATATTTCTTGAGCAGGTTTACAGACAGATACACTTAAGCTTCTTGCAGCTGTTATTAAAATGAATCAGTCATGTGTAGCCACCAATACCTGTTTACTGTCTTTTGTCTTTTGTTTTGTCAGATCTCTTTTCATTTCAAGTATGTTTCCTAAGAAATTAACATACTTTGGACAAACACACAACATCATAAAGTTGACAAAAGAAGGATATTGTATAAAAGGCGATTCTGAAGATCCAATTTTCAACATCTAAAGATTTCACTGCTGGCAGACAACTCCATAAGTGAAGTCATTAGCAGCATCCTTCAATAAGATATTTCAAGATACTGAACTTATTTCAGCAATAAGGACAATTCCATGAAAATTCTCCACAAAAGAAAAAATCATATTTACATTAATTAACTAGTGAATGATGATCTTTTTAATGAGAATTATATGATACTTGAAAGAAAGAATACATGAAATTTATGAAAGCTGCTCCTTTAAGAGTAATTAAAGCAGCCACATCATTTTCAAGGCTCACTTGGCTTCTTCAAAATATGTTTCATATGCACATAACATAGTTGCTTTAATACTTTTAAAAGAAGTCATTTGTATATGTTCTCATCCATTTTTTTCTGATGTTTTGCACAATCCGGATTTTTACCACTCACATTTCACCAAATTAGAATGGCACTGTGATTAGAATAGGAAAATTGTTTGATAATGCAGGAGGTGCAGTAGCAATAAAATACAAGCAAGATTAAATTTCTGATTAGGAATCTTATTAATTTATTCTTAGTTCTGAATTAATGCAGTCTTAAGAAACTCAATCCATTCAGTTGAAAGGTTCTGAGACTAGCAGAGACATTGTGAGTATTTCCAATTGAGAGATTCTATTGATAGCCACATTTTTTTTCTCAGTCACTATTTCTATCACACCCATACATTTTGAAACACCCTTCAAATTGTTGAGGCTGAAAATATTAGAAATCTCACTGGCTTCAGGAAGCTAATCTGGGGAACTATTCCTGCAGAGGAAATAAATCATTCATGGCAGCATACTAAGGACCATTTTCTTCATATAAATCTGTTGGGCTTAAATATCTTTAATCTTTTCCACCATAATTTATCTATGTCATCGCTCCTTTGTAATCTACTCCCACAGAAGAGAGATACGGGTACTTCAGTTTCATTAGAATTTAATTATGTTCATAAAACTTACATCTATAAATATAATTCATTTCTCCTCAGTGACCCCCACAGAGGGAATCTTATCTGCCAGAGCCATAGAAATCCAAGTTCCCGTATTGCAGAAAAAAGAGAGAAATTCCAAATTCAACAGGTACATAATATTCTGAAATAAAAGAAGCAGTGTTGTTTGGTTCAATTTTTAAAATAACAATTGTTGGAATAAATTCGCCAGGACCATAGATGTTCAGTCCTATTCATATACTATCCATGAAATAAAACAGTTATGATATGTATTCTTTAATATTACAGATTTTTCCCTATTATTTACCTAAAGGCAGTTTTTTATCTTCTGTAAGGTACTGTGACTTGGTTGGGGAAATTAGGTCCTTAAAGCACTTATAGCTTCTGAGATTTTTTTCTGCAGACCACAGATCTTTCAGTAAAGATTTTTAAACAATCTCTTCCATTTTTTTAAAAAAATAGGCAGCTCCATTTCCTGACATGCTGAAGCAGAAAACCTACAAAAATAAAAGAAGTTTAAAGTAATTAAAAAAAACAAATTCAGGAAAACAAAACCATGTATATGCTGTGGTTCTACTCTCTACCATTACTCCATGATAATAGTAAGACTCTGACCATCAATTCAAACTTTTATTATGGTCACAGACTATCATAATGGTCACTAAAAATATTATCCATCCTTAAACTATGCCTTAACTTCAAACAGAAAATTATTTGCATGAAACAATCTTCATAGGGAAGAGAAAAAAGGAAAATGTTTAGTGATTAAAGAATCACTTTAATCACTTTATTCATTTTCATAAGTTTAGAAAACCTTATGCCTTTTAATAACAAAAGTTAGTCTGAATAAGTGCTACAGACCCCCTCTTATTTTTACCCACTAAACAACCCATAACCCATTGTGTTATCCATTCAGAAATATTTCCTTAACTGAACACAGCAATAGAATTACCACAACGAACCAAAATCAATGGAATCAACTTCCAACTTCCTATCAACTTCTCCATTTACTTTGATTGAGGGAAGCTAGCAGAGATCATTGTAAATCACTAACACATGACAGCAGTTGACTGCAATGAGGCTGCAGGGACTTAACTCTAAGTGCAACTGGTCTGAAGATCCTTGAAATTTCAATTCAAGTAATGGGTCCCAGATTTTGTACTAATTCTTTACGTTAGCAGACTGAGATATTTTAATTAAAAATGTTGCATTATCTAATGTTCTATTCAGCTAGTTGAAGATTACAGGTACAGAACTTCTTGACTTACAATCATATTAAGCCCAATAAATTCTATTGTTAAGCAAGATACTTGTTAAGTGAGTTTTGTTCCATTTTACAACCTTTCTTGCCACAGTTGTTAAGTGAATCACTGCAGTTATTAAGTTAGTAACATGATTGTAAAGTGAATCTGGCTTCCCCACTGATTTTGCTTGTCAGAAGATCACAAAAGGTGATCACATGAGCATGGGACACTTTGACTGTTATCAATATGAACCAATTGCAAAGTATCTGAATTTTGATCATGTAACTGTGTGAGTGCTACATTGGTCATAAGTTGAAAAATGGTCATAAGTCACTTTTTCAGTGCCGTTGTAACTTTGAATGGTCACTAAATGAACTGTTGTAAATTGAGGACTGACAGACACACAGACTACAAAATCTGTAGTGGAATATAGATAGTCTAGCATGGCATTTCTTGTGTCAAACATCATATATACTAATTTCTTGACTTTTTTTAAATCAATTAAATTGTTTTGTCCTTTTGGGGTTTTAATGACTTATTTGCCACCCAGAATCATAGTAATGAGATGATAAACATATAAAAATAATAATAAAATAGCAAAATGTAAGATTCTGAAAAATGTAAGCAGCAAGTACATTAAATGTAAGCAGCAAGTAGTTATTTCAAATACATATGATAGGATAAAATAAGGACTCTTTTATTTAATGTTTCTATACTACAGTATTTTGTGCTTACTCATATAGCTAATATTTGGAAAGCCTTGGGGACATCTATGTCACATTTCATGGTAAGAAAATATGTACAGCACTCTGGGAAATGTAAAATGCAACTGAAGATGGAGAAAAACTGAACTGTTTGGATGAAGTAAAAATATGCTTGTTTGGATATCATATTGCTGAAAGAGGAAACCCACATGTTTAAAATAAAATTCCTTCCAGAAATCAGTTAAATAATCTAATATAACAAGAAAGAGAAAAATTACACAAATGTTTATTTTGTCCATTTAACTTCCTGCCAAGGCTACAGATTTCCCAAAATAATTATATTAATCGTGGTAAATATAAATATTTAAAATAATTTGTGAATATACAGATGACACAGTCCATTCTGCTTCAGCCATAAGAGTAAAAAGAATTATACTGCATGCTTATTGGTTATTGCAAGGAGGAACACCTTCCCATAAAATATCAGTAGACCAATTTCTGACATTTCAAAGACAAATCATAACTGATAAAGGAAATAAGATAAAACAAGCTGAATTCTTCAAATAAGTAGGGTTAGGCTTCAAATGTGCAAATCAATGTGATTAAAAAAAGTCCAAAGAAATACAGCAGTAACTATCAATAGAGAAGAATATGAACTGGGAGGTTTGAGCTATGCATTTTTACATGAAGGCTGTTACAAAACTGATATATGGCCCACAAATTTTCATGTATGAAGACAATATTTGAATTAGTTCAAAATATACAAAACAATGTATTTGAAAGGTCCCGCTGATTATGCAGAGTAATACTTTGGAGATAGGAATGGTCAATATGGCTCTGGTTTCGAAATTTCCATTCCTCGTGGCAAACATTTGTAGAGCAGGATTTTTATCATAATGCTTTTCCAAGCCAATATTAATTTCTGTAGAGATGAATAAAACCCGTGATGCTTAAACATTTAAGCTAAAGAAGACACTGAGTTACAAAGAATGATCAACTCAACATCTGTACTTGGAAGAGCCATATGAGAAAAGAACAGTTATAGTCTAGCTAGCTCATGTATCAAAGAGATCTTAGCTGGTATTGATGTAATATCTTCATTCTGTAAAATAAGAAACTGCCAGAGTAGCTAGAGTGGCATATTACAAAATTCAACTAAATACCCCAGAACACAGTATTTATTGGAGTTATTTATTTATTTAATTTATTTATTTGTCGTTGCAATTATTATTTGTTGACATACACTTGAGTTACCTACAGACAATAATTTGACATGTATAATTATATGTTTTTGATCTGACTGTACTTCATTTCTATTAGTTTGCATCTTCATCATTTACCATATTTGCCGGCGTATAAGACGACTGGGCGTATAAGACGACCCCCCAACATTTCCACTCAAAATATAGAGTTTGTTATATACTACGCCGTATAAGACTACCCCTCTTCCGCACACCTTCCACATACCAAATAAAAGGTAAAAGAACATCAGATTTGATTTCAACATGTTAATTTATATTCAAATGCTTATGACATGCAGGAAAACTCACAAGGCTGTGAAAGTATGCCAAATAATAGAACATAAGTAATTTTCCGATTCAGAGCAGGTTATAGTTCATAGTTTTATAAAATGTGTGTGTGTGCCTAAATTTCAAATTACCCATTTACCATGACTTGTCATGGACAGGCAACTTTATTAAAAGAATTCTATTTCAGCTAAGCCGGAAAGACACAAATATGGCCTGCAGAAGCATAATTTTCACTCTGATATTAATTGTGGCAATGTTGCATTTTAAACTAGCCATGATTAATTATATCCAAATTTTCACACCCACACTCCTCTTCCTTTAGCTTTCTGAAAACCCCACATTTGCAGATCCCATTTTAGCAATGCATCTAAGATTTGACTTGCCAGCCACTATCATTAAATTATGCTTGCTAAAATATGAACTGAAATATGAACTGAAATATGAACTGAAATATGAACTACCCTGCAAAGCTGCCCATAATGAAGATAAGTTGATCTTGATGTCAATCCTCCTCAGCCTTTCACTTGTCTTTTACTTGATACCGCTGCCAAACCTGCTTTTCCATCGATACCAGAGTAAAAAGGTGACATTGCTCCCCGCAGCAAGAGAAGACAATGTGGGATGAGAAAGAGGAGAAATCGCAGTGAAATTAAGGAAATTAGGCGTTTGTGTTTTTTTCCTTTCCCCCTTCGGGACTGGATCTAGAAAGTTGTCATTTTAACATGATCGCTCCCCTTCTTCTCTTCCCACCCCCAACCTCTGTTTCGTCTTTAAAGAGAAAAAGACACCCATTCTGCTTTATTGTATCTGACATAGTGGGCTTTAGTTCAGAAGCTGATGTCACTCAACAGGCAAGTCCTTTCGAAAACGCCAGGCCCTGCCTGGTCTTACCCAACGCTGCTTGCCAGGGATCTGGCAGGAAAGAAGGAGTTCCAGATCCTTTTCTTTCTAGCCTCTCCACCTGCCTTTCCCGAGTCCATCCAAGGACGCGCCTGAAAACCAGGTTGATTCTGGGTAACGTCTAAGCCCCAGAGGCGGGTCCGATCAGTCCCTTCGCCCAGCTCCACAAAAGGTGAAATCGCCAGCGAAGCAAAACAAACGGAAGGAAGAAACCGAGCAAGCCGGGTCAAGGCTGTGCTACCTCTAGCTGAGCCTTAGCGGTAGTAGGGACCCACATCCCACCTCCGCCCCACCTCAGCGAGAGGGAGCCGGCCGGATTGCGGGCGTAATCCCTCCCCTGGCAGAGCTACGGGTAACCCGACGCTCAAGGCTACAACTGAATGCAAAGTCCCCGCTCTGAGATCTGCAGCTAATTTACGAGGAACCCTTTGCACCGCCAGCGCCTGCTATGACCTCAAGGAGAGGGAGAATCGAGCCTCCTCACCAACAAGGCGAAGAATATACCCGATTTGCCGGGCGTATAAGACGCACCCCCACTTGGAGGCATGTTTTTCAGGGCAAAAAGTCGTCTTATACACCGGCAAATACGGTCAACTGGCTGGTTTATGATTGCAAATAAAATTATATAAAATTAAAGACAATTTTTTAAAAATGAGTGCCAAACTACCCATGAAAAGTGAAGACTAATATTTTCAACTAAAATCAAAGGAGCAGATAGCTGTTTAAAACTTTTTTTATAAACAGCCATAGCTAAGTCAACTATGTTAGTCTCAGGTGGACACTACATACAGAAAGAATACCTCAACTATAATTCCTATCAATGTTCATGTTTGATCAATGGGTGGCTAATAACACTAGAAAAACCATGCTCTATAGTGGAAGTAATTTAAAAATAGGAGAAAATACTATTGCCTCTTCTTTCTCATATTCAATCTACCAATGAGCACAGTTCCCATCTGCCACTAGCACCAAGATAATAGAGAGATAAAATTTATCCTGAATTTTTGGTGATTTCATTCAAAATTATTGGCTTTCTGTTTATAATGTTTGTCCATAGTTTGAGTATAAAGGGCACAAGGGCTTGTATATAGTTGAATCTGGTAAACACAACAGAACAAAAATAGATAGAGTTATTATATTCTGGCTACAGGTTAAAAAAGTACTCTTCATATAAAAGAAATCCCTGCAAATATGTTAGCACATTTCCATGTATATTGACTTAGAAATAATTTCACTATATTCTCTGGAGTTTACTGAAAATTCAAATTTCAGCCTTAAGTATTTGCTACCCAGAGAATGCACATGATTGCGGCTAGATTATAGTGATGCACAAAATGCAACAGATGTAGCAACAGATCAAGGTTTTGTTAAGTGCCAGTTGAGACAGAAAGACTTTAGTTTGAAGTATATGCCTGAAGCTCTCTTTGATCACGTCTTTGATCAGCATTTTGTTCTCCCTACTCCACCAGCATCTTGTCACATTTCCTTTGTTTTGAAAGTTTTTTAGGATAGCTGGATTCACTAAGCATGAAAGCATTAATCAGAAGAGTGTTTTCCCTTGAAATACAAGTGCCTCCTCTCTCTTTCTCTCTCTCTCTTTTTCTCTCTCTTCCTCCCTCCCTCTGACTCGCACACGTTCACTAAAATAAATCAGTAAAAGCATGTACGGTACAGTTTAAAAAATGTTCTTGATGAATGATTTTCCCAGTAAGTCTTATGATATTGTAAGCTGATTTTTTTTCTACTATAGCAATAAAAATACAGTTCTTCAGATATGGATGGTATTGCACATTTTTATAAAGAATGATGACAACAGGGCATAAATCAAGCTTTATTACAAAAAAGGCTTTATTGTACAAATATATCCAAATACAATTTGAAGTATTGCATACTTAAGATAGTGTTTTCTTATTTTTAAAAGATAGGATCTTATTGTATAATTGGTGTTGGCAACCAGCAGAAATGCATATGAAATACCAGTCTCTTCCAATCAGTTGTGGTATTCAAATCTTTTTTAATACTGGTTATGTGGGTGTGGCTTGGTGGATGTGATGTGGCTTGGTGGGTGTGGTGTGGCTTGGTGGGCATGGCAGGGGAAGAATACTGCAAAATCTCCATTTCCACCCCAGTCCAAGATATTATAAAATCCCCATTCCCTCCCCAACCCACTAACCTGCTTTTCAGCTCCGTATTCCTTTGCAGGGCAACAAAAGAAGATCTAGCCAATCAGCTGGGACTCCAATCAGCTGGTACCGGGGAGGCAGTGAATAAACAGGGGCAGGGCCAACCAGAGATGGTATTTACCGGTTCTCCAAACTACTCAAAATTTCCACTACCAGTTCTCCAGAACCTGTTAGAACTGGCTGAATACCACCTCTGCCTCCAATCACAACTGTAAAGTGTTCATCTTTTACTCAGAGTGCATGACTGATTCATATACTGCTGCTTGTTACCTGCCACGTGTATCTGTAAAGTGCAGGTAGCTGATAGCATCCTCTAAAACAGCTCTAAAACAGCTCTCCAAGCTTGAAAGATACAGCTATTTTAATATTTCAAAGATAAGATTTTTTTGAAGATTTTCACAACCCCAATGTTCAACAACTTACAGTATGGCATGCCATTTATAATATCTTTTAATACCTAATATTTTGAATATTTTAATTTTAAACTATAAAGAATTAAAAGAAAATCACAGAAAAAGTAATCTTTCACCTAGCAATGGATAAAGGTTTATCGGTATAATTTGTGATCTCTCCCATTACTTAAAGGATTATTTTTAGAAATTGGAAAAGAAGCATTACTTCTAATACTAAGGATATGATGATCTTGTAATCTTTTTTTGGAAAGGCAACTTATCTCTAATAAAAATGATGTAATATATTTCTTTTGGCACAGATTTCATGACAATTTATAACCATGTAGAATATTATTTATTACTTTTTAAATTAAAAACTTTTATATGCTATTTATTATTTAATAATATGAGATATGCTTTGGAAGATTGTAAAAAAATTTTCTTACTTTACTGTTTTTTTATTTCATGTATTTTTTGTGAAGTTTTGTGCATTTTTGTAAAAACCTTGTTGTAAGGAATTTTTTAATCATGATTCTTACGTTTGCTTCACATTATATGATAATGTGTTTTGTAAACCAATGTAAATAATGATAAAAAAATTTATTGGACAAATTAATGGATCTATGGAAAAACACAACAAACTCTAGCCAAGTTTTATTAGAATCTACTTATAAACTTAATCTTTGAAATTTATTTAAACGTTTTATATTCAATAGAATCTTACACCCATGCAGTTTCACAAATTAATTGAACCTAAGGACAGAGTTGATGTCCTCATTGTGAATTCAGTGATCATATCATTTCTGGGGAGGTATGTCAAACTAAAAATGGTTACAGAAAGGGGAGCTAATATCTGTGGTGAAGACACTTCGAAGATTTTAGTAGCTTGAAAAAAATAGAAGGCTAAAATATGCAAAATATTATTAACAGTAAAAATACTAAAGGGTACTTTTGAAAAAGGAATTAGAAATTAGTAGCACAATATCAATAATGTCAATAAGAATATCTGCTTCTATGAATAGACTATGTCCAAGAGGTATTACTGAAGAAATGACAGATGTAGAACAAATTTTATCTGACAAAATAGAGGCAGTATCAAACGTAGATTAACAACTGTCAGGTTAAGAGAATGACTTAGAAAAGGATGTTTTATTGGATTTAAAAATGGGGTGATGTTTTAAAATTTAAAAGGAAAATATAAATAATAAAACAATTACTCAACTGGACAATTATTTTCTATTGGATTTATAAAAGAGGCTTGTAAAGGCTGGAAGAGCCTTTTGTGATAGCACAAAGAAGAAATGAAGAGAAATCAAATTCTATGACAAAATATGAATTAACTAAAGATTAAAATGTTAGAATTCAAAGAAAGGAAAATACTTTTATTTTGCTTTAACCTTTAGGGATTTTCTGCTGACACCAAGACTGAAAGGATTTCTCTATAGATAAGGGATGGATATGGGATGAAGAGATAACTGTAACCTTAGAAGAGTCTCTAAATGTGTTTATACTTGTGATGAAAGTTGGAAGTCACTTCTTTATTTATTGTTTTTTATTATTCTTACTTTTTTTCTTTTTTCCCCAAACACTTCTTTTCTTATTGACTTATTTTTCTTCAAGTTTAGCTTGTATTGGATTTTACAATTACAATTACAATTAGCATTCTTAATAAAACTGTAGCAAATCCACTGATTACAATCTGTGAGCTGTCTCAGCCACATACAATCTCTTTATTGTGGACAAAATGAACAACAGGAACTTACTGTGTTGTTAAAAGTCAAGGAACAGATGGCAGTTTTTAGTTAAAAGCAGAAGGAAATGGCAGCCATCCAATATTTTTTCATGTTTGTCCATTCATCAATTGTTGATTAAACAATATAAAAGTTTAGACTGTATTAAAATGTCTAGAGTAGTATCTAAAATTTTACAAGCCAACTCAAAAGGCCTAATTGAAAAGGATGGTCTTGGTTTAGCTTAAAGGTAGACAGAGTGTATGGGAGAAAGCCTTCTACACTAAATTATGGGAATTCAATTTAGTGTAGAAGGCTTTCTCCCATACACCCAAGAACCAGATCTCTGAAATTGCAGTGGTTTTTATGAATGCCTCTCATGCCAATCTACTGTTTTACAGGTTTATCTATTCAAAAAAAAAAAAAAAAAGTTTTACTTAGTCTTAAACTGGCTAGGGTTTTAAAGGCAATGATTTGATCACTTTGTGATTGAGATGGCATCCAAGTTGGGAAATTAATCAATAAACAATACCTAGAAAATAATTTGCACCCATTTTAGGCTTCTGCTGAATTTACAATTCATCAAGGACACAATATAATTCTAATATATCACACTGAAAAGCAATCCATTTCATGACAATCGATGGCTTTCAGAGAGGCAGCAGATGGGGGATACTTTATTATTTTATTGCTACTCTTTTCAGTATTTGCTTATTATTCTTAAGCATAACTACAATAACTCCAGTTATGCTACAAATTTAACGAACACAAGCACTGTTAAATTGCAATGAATATAGTCAAGTGTCAAACCAAAAAGAACAGTACTCTATTCCTACAACTTTTTAACCTAGATTAGAACCAATCTCATATATCAACAGATGAACCGTTCAGAATGACAATGCATATGTGGCCAAGTACTCCAGTCCTTGTCACATGGAGAACATTCCAGACAGCATACTTAATATGCTAATAAAATAATAAATCAAAAAGTATTTACATGCACACGGCATTATTTGAAAATAAAAACTTCTATTTGATACCTACTGCTTGTCAGAACAAAGCATGCTGTGCATTGAATCTACAAAATATAACGTTCAGTGCCAGAATTGCCTGTTGTAGTTCTTTTAAGTTACTAAAAGAAAGGGGTTATTTGTAGTCCAGAAAGAAATCTATATCTGAACTGTTCAACAAACAGAAAAAGTACTTTGAGACCATTTCCTGGTATAGCAGTGATATTTAACTATTTGAATTTTAAGAACAGATCATGTAAATTTTGAAAATACGGTCCTTTTTTGTTTCTTTCAATTCACCATCATATGTAGACTGAGATGCTGTAAGAATGACTTCAGTATATTCCCAATTCCATTGTGATTCCCAACACACAGGAAATGAAAGAATTAATTTATCTTAGTCTCTCTGCTACTCAAAAATGCAATACTAATTATTCTCATAAACACTATATTTTCCATTAAAAAAAATACTTATCTCTTGTTCCAAAATATAACGTTACTCAAAACATGCCACATCATAAACATATGAATATTAATCTACAGCAGCAATGAGGCTGCAAAGTCAGCACTACAACTATGTTTATGCCACACTGTGCAGTCATGTATCATCTGCATAGCAATTTTATTAATATTTTTTGTGATAGGCTTCCCAAAAATTGAGAGCTATTTTCATTTATTCTTGATTTGACACCCATCTCTTTAAAAAGGCCATAGTTTTATCGATGGAGACAATATCATTTGACTAATACCACTAGAAATAATTTTCAGCCTATGGCAGATCTTGTTGCATTAAGTTTTTCCAAAATTGTTTACCATAAAGGGCTCTTTCTAACTTTGGAAAGGGCTTTCCCTGGGATGTTCCCTTTTAATTGTGACATCGAATAACAAGGAATGTACTATAAAGGAATCATTTGGTCTTGTGCCAAAAGCAATACAGTTACATCTCATAATTCTCCCCTGCAACATCCAATAATTCTAAACATCTGAATTGTCATATTCCATATATACTGCTTTTCCTAAAAATTACTATTATTTAGCACATGATGAGAAAATGACCAAAGAAAACATATATACACAGTCCAATTAATTATAAGTAATTATAAGTAAAACTTCTATGGGGTTATGGTAGTTGCTTCATAACTGGATGTCCAATTTCACTATCCAGGAGGTTGTGTCATGCAGATCTTTGTTGTGTCCTGTCGGCCACCGATCCCTTCAATAACCAAAACAGAGGACGAGGAAGTGGCATGGGAGTCAGAGTCAGCATCAGGGCAAACTGGGAGCTCCGAGGAAGAAGAGAGAATGGAGCTGGCAGAGAGAGGGGGGGGGAGCCTGGGCCATCTGTCAGCCCTTACATGGAGAATCAACAGCCCCCAAGTCTGATGAAGAAGAGGAACAGCTGGGTCCAGTGCCTGACACACGGCTGCACCGAAAGCAGAGAAGGGGAGAACATTGGAAAGCCATGGGCCAATCCTGGGGCAGGAAGAACCACCACGGCTGAGGCCCAACCCTAGCTCTGGAGATAAAAGGCAGGGGGCAAAGATGAATAGGTGTGGCAGACAACTATTCATCTTCTGGCCAGAAAGACTTGTTAGCCTGTGAGAGAAACTTTTTGCCAGGGCTGGCAGCAGTCCTAATAAAGAAATCTTTTGAGTTCACATCAGAGGGTTTGTCGTGTTTGGGGAGCTGGGTTAGAACAATCTTCTAGGAAACCAGAAAATGCACATTGTAGACAATCTTGCACACTATGTTTAATAGTTTTCCTCTCAGTACCACAATTGCAACAAGGAGAATCTGTCCATCCCCACTGATATAGGACAGAGGCACTTCTTAGGTATCACACTTAATTCTGTTTACTTTCAACCAGACAAAGCAAGGCGGGTCAAAACCAGGTGCTTTGGTTGATCCCTAATGGTCAAGCCACAAGAAGTACCTTGGATCATTCCTTTCTCCAGGCATTCTCAGGATTAACTAGCTATATATTGAGTGAATAGCTGTTTTCCAAGCTTGCCTATGAGGTTTCATTCTTATGACAGGCTGCATATTGTTTTAGTGAACAGCATCTTTGACCATAGCCGAATGAGAGCTTGTTTTTTTCTAATGTGGGATGATATGATATTGCTAGTACTGGTAACCAGTGCACAGAGTAGGATGCAATGTACCAGAGATGATACACATTGTCTGGCAGTGTTGGACACTGAACACTTGGGTGTTGGTGTTGTTAAGCCACACACTGCACTTAATTCAGCTGTGGAACAAACCAAAGCCAAGGTTCCTAGCAGTAAAGTAAAATAAAGGTGGCTAAGCTCCAGGCATAATGATGTCACACAACCACATTACTAATTTGTTTCTTTTGGATGGGTACTATATTGCTGTACATAAAGTGCTCAACCTGTAGATTTTTAATCATCTTTCATAAGATGTTTATGAACTTTGGTTGGCAGGGAGTTAATACCAATATATTCTGCTGACTGAAAGCAAACTATGTGCCTCCAGGTACTGGCATCCTGTATTCCCTTCTGGCCTTTATTGGGATGAATGTAGTTGGATCCATTGCCTGAATGCATTATAAATTTGGAGAAGAAAATAGATTCTCCAGCAAGAGGAATTATTTTCAGTTCGTTCCCTCTTTCCCAATTTCAAACCAGGGAAATGGCAAAGATCTAGAAATCAAGGGATTGGTCTTGCTTATAAAAAAATCAATACATTTAAGTCTACAATTAATTTATAATTATTGATACTACTTGCTGAAAGTTTAAATTTTAGCCTGCTCTTGGATGTTATTAAAAACAATTAACACCCTAAGTTTTAAAGCTGATACAAATGTAATATTGGCAAAATATGGTGGATGCTATTGTAAAATGGAGAATTTGCCTCTTCACCAAATGGTTGCCAATAGGGGAAGGAGAGCACACGTTTCCAGTTACAAATCAGTGACTTACCAGAATCTAACCTGCTACTCTCTCTAACCCTCTTCTCAGAAGGCACCTAGCAATATTCCAGTTTACTCTTGTCCTTTTGTCTAAATAGATGAGCCTAAGCAATGGACTGGAACTCTCCAACATTTTTTAACAAAAATTTACATAATCCATTTGGATCCAGAGGCATTCTTGGAATAAAAGAAGATATTAGAAGCTGGTGCTTTGTTTATAGAATA
Organism: Notechis scutatus; assembly: GCF_049901735.1. Classification (NCBI taxonomy): domain Eukaryota; kingdom Metazoa; phylum Chordata; class Lepidosauria; order Squamata; family Elapidae; genus Notechis; species Notechis scutatus. The sequence continues at coordinate 134,065,297 of NC_142012.1, forward strand.
TCATGTCTAATTAATTTAAATTAATTTATTTTTTGAAAAGTATTAGAAAGCTTGGCAGGTCTCAAAGGCCTATCACATTTCAATCAAACATCAGGCATAGTGAGGCTCTAGCTCCATTTGTTCATGTTTTACTGCAACTGTCCGTTACAAATGTTCTATCAAAAATTTTCTCATCAATATTGCTAGATGAGGTATTACAAGAAAGGGATATTTTAAATGGCTACATGAGGGTGATGGTACCAAATATCCATTAATTTTATTTCAGTAGTATTTGCTAGCCAGCTGAGAGGCTATCATGCAAATGCACTTCACATTCAATTGAAATAATCTTCCTTTTATTAAAGATTCAAGAAATTGTTAGGCTCCCCCGCCCCCGTCTCTTACAAACACAGATCACATTTAAAGAAAGAAGAATAAATTTCTTCTTTACAAGCCTTATTGTTAAAAAATATAACCTAATCAACTCAAAGAAAAGGATATTATTCTAAATCTATTTTTTAACCTTTTACCAATTGGTAAGAGATTATTACAGATGAATGCAACACACTTTGTGATGCTCTATTACAAAATTTTCTTCTTCAATTATTTGGAGAATAAAAAGAAGGTTGAAATCCTCTTTATACTTACATCCAGTCCTATTTTATTGACCAGCCCTATTTTATGCACCGTATTGTCTTGGTGAACAGGGACGGCCTTGTTGTTCAGCATCTTAATCCAGCTGCATATCCTCCCTTACCAAGGAAATAGAGAATTGTGTAATTGATGCATCTTACACTCTTATTCTTCTATAATGATATCACTCCAAGTAATATAATGTCATACTGACACTAAAAAAATATAACAACAGCCCTTCCGATCATCTTACATTTATATTTTATTTTTCAAAGTAGCCAGCCAAGTATCTCTGTTCGCAAAAAAAGACACGGAGACTTAACCTTTGCTTCTACTTTTTCCCTGCAAGTGATATTTGGAAGAATACTACAATATCTCAGAGAAGATACTGAATCTTCAAGATATATAGTCCTTGATAGGCCTGTAATTCATTGATTTGTCCAATCCCATTTAAAGCTATTAACATCTTGTGACAATCAGTTTTTCAATTTAATTTATTGATAAATGCTTACTGTTAAATGCCCTTCCAAGCAGCTTCTTTGGATGGTCTTTGGCCATATTGTTTTGAAAAGGCAAATTCTTTTTATCTACTTTCTCCATCATATACATAGTTTTACACTCTTTGATCATGTCTTTCTTTACTGTCCTTTATCCGAAACTAAGGAAATCCTCGAAGTCTTTTTTTTTTTCTCACAGAATATGCATTCAAAAACACATCAATAATTTTGATGCCCTCTTCTTCATTTTATAGCTCTATCTTATCATTTTACAAATATGCCTCTAAGAACCATACACTGTTTTCAAATGAAGGCATACGACAGATTGTATAAAAGCATCATAATGTTGGCGATTTCATATTCAATATCCCTTTTTTTTAATACACACTGACATGGACTGTTTCATTTTCATAATTCCACATGCTGATATATCCACTGAACTGGATACAATGACCTCAAGATCTTTTTCCTAATTAGAGAACTCAAACTTCATCAACACGTATTTTAAAGACTTTTGCCCCAATTTACTCTTTACACTCCATAAAACTGAATTGTTCTTACACTTGGTTGATAGTTTAATTAGTTTAAAATTCTTATTAATACAAGTTTTCTGTTACTACAAGAAAGACTTCTTGACTTTCATTGTTTCATGGACATAGTTAGAAAACTATCATGGTGACTCCCTGGATTGAAGTACTCCCTTCTTACATTGTGGAATTCATTCTAGTTGCCAAAGGTCAAATATTGCAGTTTCAAATACAGTAACCTCCATGATAAGTGATTTGGTCCTCTTTCAGTGCCTTTTTCACTAGTCTGGTCATTTTTCCCAGAAATCAAGAGTGTCCTCTTCAGCCTGGCCTTTTTATTCTGAGTTAGTGATTCAGCTGTTCCATAACATTTATTTTTTAAAATGTCTATTATCTTTTTTTATTGTTAACCACCCTGAATGGTCTATGGCCAGAAAGGCCAGACATAAATAGTATGAATAAATAAATATCCAAAGCTTTATAACTTTCCTTTTATCAAATGGCAGAGGATACAATAGCTACAAAATAAATCCAGGAAATAAGAGTCACATATTACATTTTCTATTTCCTTTTGAGAAAATTCTAGCTTCAGCAGCAGAGATGGGGGTATAAATTAGCAAATAGCTATTATTTGTTTAAAATAATAATTATTATTAATACCTTATGTCGGTTCAGGCCTGTCAGTCTTTACAAGCAAGTACAGTATAAATTTAATCAACTATATTCATACACAGAGGAGACTAAAATAGTAATCATTCAAGTTTTTCAACTTTATCGATACCTCTAGCCTTCTACATAGCATTATTGTTGGATTAAAACAAATACATTTAAAATACCTTGATATCAAACATAAAAGCAAGGAGGTTACAAATAATAAAACCATGTTGGTTTCATTAAAAATAAAAAACCTGCCTCTGACAAATTCAGAATATATTCTGGCAGCCACGCATTACATTTCCCCTAACCTGACATTCTCTGATAACAATTAAAACATAGCTTTACATATAGAAAACAAAAGACTCATAGAAAGAAGTAAGCCTTTGAGCAAAACATGTCTATAAATCTTTATCAAAACATCCCATTTATACCATAAAACATGTGTGTCAAACTCAATTGTGTCATGTGACGTATCATGATGTATCACAATGTTTTTTGTCTTTGTGGAGCCCGGGTGAGTGTGGCCTATGTGTGACGCATCCACCCCACAGGCTGCCAGTTTCACATCCCTATAAGGATCATGCAATATAGCAGAACAGATCTTTGGGTTACTTGAGGCCAATGCTTAATATAAATGACATTTGTTGCATTATCTGTAACATGTTTGCACATTTGTTACATTATCTGTAACATGTTTTCACTGTGCATTTCTTTCATAGCTTTTGGAATACACAATATAACCCGAGTGGGAAGGATGTTTCATTTTGAATACTATAAAGCTAAAACATTCCTGTCAATAATGACAGGAATGTTTTAGCTTTATAGTATTCAAAATGAAACATCCTATAGGAGCTACAGTAACTTGTAAATGAGATCTTTCTACACAGTTGTAAGCACAACCATACTAGTATTAGTATTAGTGTGCTAGTGTAGATTTCATATTTTAATGTATTTTATATTCTAAGTCCAGTTTTATGATTATTATTATGCTTGTGGTTTGTAACACCTTTAAAACAGCTATATCTCAGTATTACCTGAATATGCATTTTTTAATCTGTAGGAAACTGCTAAATTATATTAAAATGGAGCTATTTGAACCTGTATATTGAACCCATGTTTGATTTACATGATTGAACAGATGAAATAAAAGAATTCTGGTGGATATTTTCACCCATAAAGAAGCCCAACTGCTAAGCTCAGGCCACCATAACTATATATGTGTATCTATACAAACATAAACTTGCATACCAATCCTACTTTTGTACATTTTGAGAAGTTGTATTTCTCTGTATTTGAACAAGTTCTTTGGCTGCACAAATTCCAGCTTCCGTGTTCAAGATTATAAGGAGGCACAGTTCAGGTAAAACCACGGATGGAATTCTACCAGTTCACACCTATTCGCTAGAACCGGTTGTTAACATTCTAAGCAGTTCGGAGAACCAGTTGTTAGAAGAAATTACTGGCCTAATCCTGTAACGAAGGCAGGAAGGAAACATTCTGGTGTTGCTTACAGAAACTGCTTCTCCGTTAACCCTTATTACATTCTTGGCAGGACTAGACTTTCTGTCTCAGGAACTTCTCTGGAGTTTTTCCCCTTCTTTGCTGGTACTTTGCTTGTGTGGAGTGACCATTCAAAGTTACAATGGCACTGAAAAAGTGACTTATGACCCTTTTTCACACTTACGACTGTTGCAGCATCCCCACAGTCATGAGAGGCCATGTGAGGAGATGCGTGCCTCAATGTGAGTGATGTTGAGTTGGCCACACCCAGCCAGTAACATGACCACCAACCCATGTCCAGCCAGTCACATGACCACCAAGCCACGCCCACCAACTAAGCCACGCCCACAGAACTGGTTAAAAAATTTGAATCCCACCCCTGGGTAAAACCCTATTGGATTAGGGCTGGACAACTCACCATTGCTTATTTGCCCTAGTCATCTCACCCTGGCTGACTTGCCTGGCCAACTCACCCATCACTTATGCCACCTCAACTCATCACACCAACTTGCCATAGGAAAATTCAACTGAAGAGAGGGACAAGTGAATTGCAGTGGTCCTTGTCTTGCTTTAGGTTTGAACCTTTTCAAGTTAAAAGTCCTCAAGGTTGAGGTAAGCTGCAATTCTACTTGCTCCTCTCTTGAATTGACTGTGGTGAGTTGTAATTACTCTAGATTTTGTAATATGCAATAATTATAGGATCTACATTTGTTTGGAAATGAGATCTTTCTACACAGTTGTAAGTACAACCACACTGTATATATTTGACAGAAATAATAAGCTTACAAACTTTTCCTACAGGCAGCTACGATGAACACACATTTTATAACAGTTTAACACCAGATCATAAAATTTAAAATGGCTAAATGCAATTTGAGACTGCAATTAAATCTCATTAAAATAAATCACCTATGTCTGTTGTTGGTCTAAACCAGGGCTGTCAAAACTCCTGGCACATGGACCGGATGCATCACGCATTGGCTACACCTAAGCCCAGTTTGGCGAAGGGGGAAAAAGTTCCGATACATCACATGACACTGCAGTGACATGAGTGCCAGGGTTCCGATGGATGCCCTAATTAATTCATGAGTTGACAGTGAGTTTGACACCCTTGGTCTAAACTTACCTAGTGAGATCTTATGGCTTCAGAACAGAATTTAGTTTTTATATAAGTAAGCCTGCTATTCTGTTATTCTTTTTCAGCATTCTTTTACTATTCTTCCTAAACCAACTCTATAAATGCTGTAATACAGTTAATTAAAGGAGAAACAGTTTTTTAAAAAGAGAACAACTTTTCTGTCTTCCAAGCCTTTACTACAAAATGAGGAAACTCAGAAGATCAGATAGACTCTTCAATTGACTAATCTTGCTTTGTTTACTCATTCCAGGGCAAGAGGTCAAATAGGAAAATCAGAAATTCCACCTGTTTGTTTGTTTTGAAACTGCCAGTGATGTCAGTATTTTTAATTGAGAAATTCTGTTAAAGAGAGGGTAATCACATTTCCTATGCAGACCACATGCAGTGGAGAAAGCTTCCATTCAAACATCTTCCTTGCACAATAGCTTGAATTGTTGAGTGAAAACCAAGAAGGAGGGAGAGAGCAGCTGTAATCAGAAACCGACTTAGATCCAATATGCATACATATCATAACAAAAAAGGTAGAAAGAAATATGTTTGCTTAAATCAAGTAGACTCCATCAATATCTAATCCAATTCTACTTCATCCAGTTCAATAATTTCAAGGAAAAAATCTACAGCCATGTCATCCACAATACTAATAGTTAAGTTGCCTTTCTATCCTTAAATAGGTGAGCTTTCGTTCATTTAATATTTTGTTTCTATTATCTTACAATTAATGACAAATATTGCTTACGTTTAAGGTATCGTTGTAAAGAGTCTGCATTGTATTAAAATATGGATATTGTTTTTATCACAAGTGCAGCCAATTTAGAAATATTGTGTTTTTTATCAAGTTGTTAAATTAATTTTAAATCTGCTAGTCAAATGTGGCTTACAAGGCTACATGTATATGTCCATCTCATTATGGAATAATGTACAACTTAATATAGAAATGTAAACCATCTTTCTTTGTTGTTGTTTTTATCAATTTTCTATAACTTCAAGTTTTATTGAAGTCTTCTATCCAATTACTAGCCAGTCTGAACCTGTTTAGCTTTTTCAGGTTCAAGTAATATTAGTTGGTGATGCCATCTGTTGTTTTTTAAATATAAAAGTATTTGAATAAATTTAGCTCAATATAAACAAGCATAGTGCCTTGATTAGAATCACATCAGAATAACTGTTGGATACAAAAAATAGTAGATGATCAGATAGAGTTTAAACCGGAATTGTTCTTGTTGGGAATAATTAAAGGAAAATATAGTGAAAAGATTAAATATATTCTACTACATATATTGACAGCAGCGAGGATAGCATTCTCACAATGTTGGAAACAAAATAACACACTGTCAGAGGAATTAGTAATTCAAAAAATCTTAGATTGTTCTGAAATAGATAAACTTACATTAGACTTAAAGGATAAAGAAGAGTCAGAGTATCATGAAGTTTGGGACAATTGCTACAAATAGTTGAACAATAGAAATAAGAACAATAGAGATAAGAAAATGGTAGACAAATGTATATGAATGTATATAAATGTATATATTTATATGAGGTTGGTATATGTAATAATGTCACTTTATCACTATTGTTAAGATCAAAATTTGTAAAATGTGAAAAAGAATTAAAAATAAAAAATAAAAAAGGAATAATAATAACCATTACAATGAGTTTGCTATGTTAGTTTGCAAGAATGTTAATTTGTGGAATGGGGAAAAATAGACAGGGAGGCAGACAGGCATTAATATTCAAAGTATAAAGCAGCACTTTTGGGTCTGGAAACCTCAATAAAATGGGACTTTTATAGCTTCAAAATTAACCATAAACTGTTGGGAAGAAGCTAAATTGTTCTTGGTTCATCTGGGTTTGAGATTGTAATGGGTTTGAATAAAAGTTTTTTTTTCAGCACATAGTTCATTTTGAGAATTCCAAGAATGATGGCAGAGGGCTCTTCTCATTTCCCTCATAAGTAGAAATTGCATTCTTTATAAATTATTGAAAAACTTCAGTATATGTGGATGTAAAAAATAGGTCAATGTTGAGCCATGGTGATACTGATTCTTTTGTGTCGTCCCACTTTAAAACAATCTGCTACTACCAGAAGTAAAGAATCTGTAGAAGCTACACAACCCAGTTGCCAATCTTGTTTGGTGTTTCAATTTATATGACCTCTTTCCCTTTGTAAATGAATATCTTTTCACTTGTTATGAGCTTTTGAAGTCTATTTCTAAATTACTCTAATTGTGGCTTAGAACTACAAAATAAAAGCTGCTGTCAAATAACAATTTAAAAAAACCAACCTTTAAGAAAGTAAAACAAAATTTTGTAAATTATATAAAGATATAAGAATAGTAATCATAGTTAAAGCTATTACTTAGCAGTAGACAAATGTAATATAATGTATTATGATATTTAAACCAAAAACCTGTATAGATGCCAAGAACATTGTTGATACCATGATGTTTTACGATGCAACAAAAGAAATTTAATAAAAATATATTTTTTTAAAAAAAAATTAAAAAAACAGATATTGAAGTGGGCTTGATTTTATGTGCCTTCAAGTTGGTGTCAGTTTTTAACAAAGATAGATTTTGGTTAAGATAAATAGATTTTGTAGTAGAATTATCTGTCCCCAATTTGTCCTTCACATTGCCCAATATAGTGTGCCCATTGCCTCTGTAATTGAATCCATCCATCTTCTTCCGAATCATCTTTTTCTTTCCTTCCATTCTTCCCAGCATGATAGATTTCTCCAGAACTACGTCTCTGAATCTGTCCAATATATAATTTTAGTCTGGCCATTGTGCCTCAAGTGAGAACTTGAGTGGATTTGTCCTACGATCCATGTGTTTGTTTTCTTACCTACCTATGTATATTTTCATATTTTATATTATTATTGTATATTTTATGTATATTTTCAATTTTTTATATTTTAGCTATGTTTATTTTCAGGAGCCTTCGCCAAGGTCAATGTTCAAAAGCCCAATATTCTTTACAATATACTTCAATTTCTATTTTCATAGATAGTGACAGAGAAAAACAGGCCAATTCTGAGCTTTGCAAGTAGCCCTGAACTCCTGCAGAGTATTTTGTCTTTGCTATTGCCACTAAAGGGATCATGTCTCTAGCATCTTTCTGTATTGTGGCTACCCAATATACAGTAGGTCTCTGCTTGCTGTAATGGAGCAGCTGTGACAATCTTCAAGTCTTTCTTGACCCTCTTGGTACTATTTACTGTCATCATACACTCCTGGCATTCTTTGCTCATCCTATCCAGGTATACACAGGCACACAGACACATACACACACTGCTACCACAATGAGGCAGCACAGCAGGACTTGTGGAAATTGAAGTGGGTTTACAATTGCACATTATGGTTGGTAGGATTTTGATTTCAAAATATTGGCAATATTTAAATAAGCACCTGATTCAGTCAGAGTACAGGTAAACTCAATATACAACAGTTTGTTTAGTGATATTCAAGGTTACAACAGCACTGAAAAATGTGACTTATGACCAATTTTCATAGTTACAATCTTGGAAACATCCCTATGACCATATGATCAAAATTCAGATGCTTGGCAACTGGTTCATATTTATGATCTTTGCTGTGGTCATAAATATGGGTCATGTGATCACCTTTTGTGACCTTCTGACAAGCAAAGTCAACGGGGAAGCCTGATTCACTTAACAACCAGATTGCTAACCTGTCAACTGCAGTGATTCACTTAACAATTGTAACAAGAAAGGTTATAAAATTAACAACAGAAATTTTGGGCTCAATTGTGGTTGTAAGTCAAGGACTACCTGTAGTCTCCCAAACTGGCAGTGGGGCTTAGCTTCTCAACTTTAATATAGCTAAAGAATATTAAGTTGAGAGAGGCTTGCCTGAGGCAATTACATAACAGCCGAAAAGAGTTTGCATACCACTGATATCCAACCACTAAAAGATCTGATTACCATCACCACATATCAGTAGGAACAAAACATTAGGAAAAATTCTTTATAAGGAATAAAATATTACACAATATGTGTTATAACTGTCAGAAATACATACTAACTGATAGCTTAGAATGTTAAATGCTAAAATATTCTTGTATCCTAAACTCTAATTAAAAATCAATAAGCCTTTTTCTTTTAAATTGACTCATTAAAAACTACGTAAAAAATAGGAAATAATAATAAAACACTGAACAGAGCCAAAACCTAAATGAATTTCGCTAAGATACAAATTTAGAAATCTAGGTTATGAATATTGAACATTAAAATGGTTTTACTGCGAATAAATTTAATAAGATTTCCTAACTGTTTTGCATAGTATTGCTGTGAAGGGGAGCAGGGAGAGAGAGAGAAAAAATAGGGGAGCACTGCTTAATCTTTGAGCCTGACATGTAGGGAAAGAATATTTTTCATTGCTGTTGAGATGCTCTTGCTCTACTTTCTCTTTGGAATAAATGTTTGCCTCAACCTTCTTCTTATCTTTAAAACTAGGACCCCTTAAGAGATGCTCAAGCCTGAAGGCTTTGCAGCTCTCCATCAGAAGTCCGAAAAAGAGAAGGGTTGAAATTTACAACAGCTTGGTCATTTCTCTCGTCCTCTGCAACATAAAAGGAGCTTGCTGTTTAATTGTTTTGTTACCTGCAGAAAAAAACGACTGATTGTCAGTCATTTTCAGTATATGAAGTCAGCAAAGCAATAAAAAGATATCTTCAAGCACTTTTAAGGGTAATGAAATGAATTTGAAAGTGCCTTTGCCGATAGTAATCTGGTATATTCCATTCAAAGCAACTGGATTTACAGTTACACACATACCTCCCTGAACTTTCTAAAATCCATAATAGGTAGAGTCTAATGTTACAACGAACCACAGAAAATAATGACTTTATCTAAACCTGAATGCAGAACTAGTTTGATTTTAGCTTGTCCGAACTAGTGCAAGCTAGAACAAATACCATTCCCATATTTATACATCGCAAGAAGTTACCATTTGTTCAAAACTGCAAGCACACATTTTTAGAAGAAAAAAGAAGAAAAGAATTCCAGAACAAATCTCCTCTCAGAATTCCATAACATCACCAGCCATTTATGTTAATCCTGAGATGAGCCTATGATTTAGGTATATATTATCAATGGATATATTTAACAAAGATATATTTATTTGTTTGTTTGTTTATTTGTCAAACATGTACAAGATAACAAGTATAGGTATGAACATAAACATGAACAAAGGAAGTAAATATAGACAAAAGGGGACAGTACGACCCTATATTTAGGATAGTGCTATCACTTCACATTAAAAAGAAAAAAAATAGTGGTCATATTTTAAATTTTTAATAATCTATATTAAAGGGAAGTAGGTTTATAAAGGACCAAACAAAATGATATAAAGAATGTGCAAAGTTACTAATGCAATCTCCTGCAATAGTAAACCAACATCAGCTAATTTGGACATTCACAGCCAATAAGATATGTAATGTTTTTATTCTAAATTGTTATTTGAATAATGAAAGAATAATGTCTTTAGTAAAGAGGTGTTCCATCCCCCAAAATGATACTTCTAAAGTTAGCTCTAAACCAATTTGCTTTTGTAAAGAAAGTTACATTAAAATAAATAAAATTAAGAATTGTTTATTATAAATGATCATTTAATGAAAGTTATATTTTGCTGGCTCTGATAATTGGTAACTCAGTGTTGAAAAATTGATCTATGCAGTCCAGTTAACTAGGTCAAGGAAATATGACCTATATACAACATCCTAAGATAGTTTTTTGTGTTTAACTTCTGGTACAAACCCAAACTACCTGGTTAGTTTATTATTAATTCACAAACTAGACTGAGTATATATTGTGAATGAGGCCATTATATTTTGACCCTATAGTTAAAAACAGAGGTAACAACCACAGACTACAAATGACTGCCTCACCAGGATTCTCAAATTCAACATAAATACTTCATGAGGACTAGTTCATTAGCCTAAGCCTCTTCCTATATTAAGTCTTTGCTCACAAGAGTAGAGACAAGAGACCTGCTGTTGGTAACCAGAGGGCTCTATCAGTGGTAATAGTAGGAGGATAAAAAATGTGGGTTGAGGCACCTTCATCCAGGACTAGAAACCTACTCTGTCTGGAACTGTTACTGTATTCTGTATTGAATGTGGTGGATGCCACATTGAGTTTTTCAGCAAAAGGCTGGGGCATGGTCTGTTCAGTTACAGCTCTAGGAATAACACCTGGCTACAATTAAGCTACTGGCCTAATCTAGACAGTCCTTCTCTGACAAAGGAATGAGTGAGCTGTTTTTTTAAATTGTTGTGGCCATCAAGCAAGTTGCCCATCCTCTTCTTTCTATACTTGACTCTGCCAATCCATTCATCTTGCTTGCTGCACTCGGTTAAAAAAAAAAGGACAGGAAGGAAGACTGCTAACTTTTGGGCCAGCTGAAACATACAAGCTTACTTATTCTTTGATATATTGTTCAGTTAGAACATTGCCTGAAATGCCATTGAATTGTGTTTCTGAATTCTACTTGAAGGTCTGATCTGCAGTGTGGAGACTAGAACTGAGATCTGTTCAGTGATGTCACCCCATATATAGATCTCTCCTAGGAAACGTGATCTTAGTACTAAGCCTTGAAAGTCATAGTTGCTCACCCAGGTGTTAATAGCTCAACTCAATAGAACACCTATTATTAAAGGATTGTTGCCCCTGTAACTTAAACATTACATGCTTGCATTTATTATGCTATTTATTGTAGATTATTTTTCCCTTTGTTTTTCCTCTGACTTTGCTGGAAGGAACAGTGAAAAGTAGCATACTTATCAAATAAACAACACCACAGTCTTTTGCATGCATGCCAAGACTTACACACTGAAATAAAGCTGTACAGATTTTAATCTGGGGAATAATACACATTGATTATATCATTGGTACATCGTGGACATACTTGTTGCATAAATTAGCCAACCCAAGGATAAACTCACTGTTCAAGTGCACACACTGCCATGTTTTATAGCCAGTGATTAACTGAATAAACAATAATTTGCTAAATGATCACAATGAATCCAGAATCTTGTTTAGTGCAAAATGTGATGAAATATTGAATGTACAGCTATAGGAGGAAGAAAATAAAAATGCCTGTATCAGTTGAAAGGTTTAATCATCAACTGACTGCAAGTTTGGTCAGTATTCTGAAAAGCTTCCACACAGGAAAAGAGTAGAAAATGTGTGCCTTCATTTCTGCCTGTGGCCATAATATGATGCTGGGGGAACTGTTCCGACATTCATTATCCTCAGCTTTTAAGTCAGCCTGTCTCAAAAATGCCTGCAATTATGTGACTTAGCAGATACACTGGAAAACTTTTTCCTCCGCACACTCTCCGCGTCTAGCCGGAGATCACAACCATCAAAAGAAATTCAGAGAAGCAGCAGAAAGAGAAACTTCAAGGCAACCATTTATAAAAGTATAAATATAGAGGGGGAAAAAGAGCTTGGTGCATTCCCGGAAGATCAATCGGTGTATTTATTAAGACATGAACTCTTATAATTTGGGAGGAAACAAAATCCCACTGAACAATGATGGATTTCACTCCAGTATTGCACTTTTAGTCACTTGGGGGGGTTGTGGAGGAATTTTTTTTTTCTGCATAGGCACAAAATTGTAGCTTTTAGTCCCTCGAAGATTTTTGACATCTAAAGTGAAAGAAAAAAAACAAAACCCTGGGACTGATGCTGGGAGACAAACAGCAACCCCCAAACCACCTTTCCGATAGTCCCCTTGATCCTTTCAGCAGAGAATGAATCTGGCCACGACCATTTCTAAACTTGGACGACCCGCAAAGGTAAATAAGGAATTCCTCCCTCAATAATAATAATAATAATAATAATAATAATAATAATAATAATAATAATAATAATAATAATAATAATAATAATAATAGTAGTAGTAATAGTAATAATAGTAATAATAATAAGCCTTTGCATTCCACCACTCTGCATCCAGACACAAGCCAGGAGACCGCCGACCACCGCTGCCTCCAAACTTTCAAGGACAACAGCGAGACCGCCCTTCAACCTTTCCCTGCCCCAGGCTCCTTCTTTCCCGGCGGGTCTGATTTCTGGCTTTGCTCAACCCCGGAGCCCCCAGCTGACGAAGAAGAAAAAGAAGAAGGGAGTGGCTGCCTTCACACACGCTCGCTTGTCTCACACGCGTTCATTTCCCGAGAAAAACTGCAGGGCCGTTAGCAGCTGAGCTGATCAGAGTAGGAGCCTTCCTATACCCCCGCACGCAAACCGGCGGTAAAACAAAAAACAAAAAAACCAAGATTCCAGTCAAGGGCAGGAGAGGACACGCCAAAGAGAGAGAGAGAGAGAGAAAGAGAGAGAGAGAGAGAAAGTCACTCACCGGGCGATCGTGCACCGGTGCCTGCGGGCGCAGCGTGCTCGTGGCCAACCTCACATCAGGAGCTTCCCTGCCGAACTTCATCTGCCACCCTTACGGCTGCCGTAAGTCTTTTCCCTCGCGCGTCCTTATCTGCCCTGGCTCTTGAAGTCAGATCCGAAAGCGTCCGAGGTGAAAGAAAATACGGGACTTAAGAACCGCTGCCTTCGCCCCTCCGCCCTGCCGTCATCGCCACCCACCAGTCACGGTAGAACGGAGAGCTGCGGATGGTCCGCACATATCGCTCCCACCGGGTCCTAGCGCCGGCTGCATCCACTCCATCCGTGAGGGGCAACAGAGAGGCTTGAATTTGAATGGATTAGTAGCGCATCGAGAGAGCTAGCTCGGAAAAAATGTGGGGAGTGGTGCAATAGAGTAGAAGAAATAAAACTGGCCCGCCTCACTTGGATTTTATCTTGGAAACAGCTGCTCGGGGTTTTTCAAGAATGAGCACATCTTTGATCGACTTTTGTCTTTCCTGACTGACTAAACAGGCTGGCGAGTTCCATGCTTAAGGGAGGTGGGGGATGGCATTGTATGGTTTACTGAAAATATTATACCTCAACACAAAATATCCTTTTAGTTATAGTCCTGTTACAAAGTGCCTTTCGGAACACTTAGAGGATTTTTTGATATAGGTATATTTGCTTGATATAGGTCATTGATTTGTCTGCTGTTTGGCTTTTTTTCTTATTTAACATTTACATGAAACTATTGGGGAGGTCACTCAGATCTTTCCAGTTCCCTCGGGTATGTTTTATTTATTTATTTTTGTCAATTGTTTACAAGATAATAGGTATAAGTAAAAACATAGTTATGAATACATGGATACATAAAATAAAATAAAAATAAAAGAAACAATAGGACAGGGACGGTAGGCACGTTGGTATGTTGAGTAAGTCCTAGCTCTATTGCTTTGTATCTTTCAGATACAAGGAAACAATTAGCATCTTAAACATGGCCTAATTTCAGTAGGCTGAAAAGTGGAGAACAAGATGAAATTAAATTGTTGGTCAGGAAAAAAGGCTGGGATCTGAAACTGAGGTGGATCTTCTTCAGGAGGCTTCAATGTCTCAGTAAAAATGCTCCTTGAACCTCCTCCTGGTTGTCACTGGATTTGCAAGGGTCAGCTGAGTTGAAGAGCACGTTCACACAATTACAGCTAGTGCACCAATTGCAAATTGTACTTTAGCCAACCAGACTTTTAAAAAAAGAGCCCTTAAAAATTCAGTTGATGCACAGTGTATCAGCCAGATTGCTGACCTATCAAAAGTGAAGGATCCCGTTGTTCCTGCACTGAAATATCTTGGCCACCAATTGCCTGCTAGACATCCTTTAAGATGAGTTTTTATAGCTCTAAGTAAGTTGTTGGCGTTCATATCTCAGTTGCTGGCTTTTTTTTTTTTCACGTCTTACTCAAATTAAAGTTAGGGTTTAATAAAGCTTTAAAAGTATTTCTACCAGCTGATTGCCAGAACACTTGCATATAGTGGGTGGGTGTTGCAAGAAGATCAGATTGATGAAAGCAACATCACAGGATGGTAAAGAAGTTCCACCTCTTTCCTGGATGCATCACATCACACGTGTCTCAAGAGAGTGAAACTTGCAGCAATATTCCGTGACATTGCTTTTGTCATTGTGATACTGTAGGCACATACATGCCAATCCTATAGGCACATACATGCCAATACCCCAAGCCAAATCATTTTTTAATAGTTATAAAGCTGAATGGGCTTTCCTGTTCCTAATCCTTTTCGCACACTCACTCTCTGAATCCCTTCCATGCCTACCATAGATTCAGATTTAGAAATCAAAACAATTCTTTCCTAGAGGATATTGAAAGGTTAAATGTCTGACCTCTTCAGCTGGGATATCTCACAACCCAGGCTACATCAAGAATAACTATGAAGATAAGATGGTGGTGGAATCTGAAAAAGTCCACTATGAAATGTAGACGAAAAGGAGAGGGAAATGTAATAAACTATAAAAATAGCATGTATGGTATGCACTA
Source organism: Notechis scutatus (assembly GCF_049901735.1). Taxonomy (NCBI): domain Eukaryota; kingdom Metazoa; phylum Chordata; class Lepidosauria; order Squamata; family Elapidae; genus Notechis; species Notechis scutatus. The sequence continues at coordinate 134,080,659 of NC_142012.1, forward strand.
ATATAAATTAATAATAAAACCTGAGACTGTGAAGGTCGGATTTCACATTGTCTGCTCAGGAAACCTGAGAAAGCTGCATTGTGACGGAACAACTCATTCACCATCTGTTCCATACCAATCACAGTACGGAATTTTCTTGCATGTTAATGGCTATTTCTACACTATTGGTAGCATGAGGAGCTGTACGTTCTTACTATATTGCTGACTAATTGTCATAGAGAAGTACAAGTAGTCCTCGACTTACAACCATTCATTTAGTGACCGTTCAAAGTTACAACAGCACTGAGAAAAGCGACTTATGACCATTTTTCACAGTTACAACTTTTGTAGCATTCTCATGGTCATGTGATCAAACTCAAATCAGACACTTGGCAAGTGGTTCATATTTATGACGGTTGCTGTGTGCCAAGGTGATGTGATCCCCTTTTGCGACCTGACAAGCAAAGCCAATCAGATAACCAGATTCATCTCTCCTCCTCAGCTGGCCATTACTCCCTTTCCCGAAGGCGGTTGCAGCGGTGGTCAGAAATGGCCACCACAGAGGAGAGCTCGACCGGAAAAGAATGTGCAGGAGGAAGATAAGAAGTGAAAGTTTTGGCTGACCGGGTTAAATTGTAAAAGCAACAACTAAGGTACCCTGGAATTTAAACTTACAAAAAATAACATTGCTCCCAAAGAAGAGTTGGAAGCAGCGAAGGAAAGTGAAAAGGGAAAGGTTTGGCTTTTTTTTTCTTCTCTCTCCTTCCCTATACTGACAACTAAGAGACTTAAATAAGAAACTGGAAAAATCCTCTTTGACATCAATAGGCAATTAAGCTGAAAATAAAACAAAATGCCAAAGGGGTAATAAAGATTTCTGGACATTAAAAATTTTCTTTTTCATAAGAAGGAAGGGAGAGAAAAAGAATAAGGGCAGGATCTGGAAGAGGGAGGAGACTGCCTGGAATTAAAAAGAATCTACAGTAAAACTTCAACAAGACTTCTAAAAGATACATTTTAACTGAAACTTTGCAACTAAATAGTAACCCCAGGAAGAGAAAGTGAAAAAAAGAGCAAAAAAGAAACAGCTTGCGTGTATTTGGATTATTTGGTGATCTTTGGATTCTTGGTTATTATATTTGAATGACTAAAATCAATCGGGTGGTTGTTTAAAAATTTATACAATGACACCACTTCTGGATGAATTGAAAATGGAACTTAAAAAGTACAAAGAAGATGCACAAGAAGGGAAGGGTTCTTTTGGCTTCGTTTTTCAATTCTTAGAAATGGAGATTTGGAACTATGAGAAACAACAAGAAACGACTGCAAAACAAGAAGACTGGGGCAAAGAAGAAGCCATCTTTAATGAACAAGCAATTTTATGTGGGGAAGAAAAAAGGAAAGGGGGGGAAAGAGAATGGAGAATTTAAGACTTAAAAAACAACTAAAGAAAAGAAAAATAATTCGAAAAATAAGTATAATACTGGAAAGCAACAGAAAAGGGGAATACAGAAGAGAGAAATAGAGGTAGAGAGACAAGGGGGTAAAAAGGGAGAGAGAAGAAGAGAGGGAAGAAGGAAAGGAAAAGAAGTTACAAAGGACCGGAGCAAGATATAGAGAAACAGGACCTATTTAGAGATAATGGGTGAAAATCTAACTGAAAAGGGGATTCTGTAAAGGTACATAAGATTGTATTGTTATATTAGTAATAGAAATAACTTTAGAAAATTGGAAACAACGTATGATTAAAATGAGGGATAAAATAGTTAGTGTAATTTAGTGAAATGTTTGTGAATAAAATAAGTGAAATAAAATAAATGAGAAAATTGAATTAGGAAGGAATGGGAACATTTTAATTAGTTAATGTTTTATAAAATATAAGTGAAGGGGGGGAATTAACTATGGAAAGCTATAATTGTTCCCATAGAAGTATGATATTTAATTGAAAAGTAATGTTAAAGATGGTAAGACTTTAATGAATATTAATATTAATGATAGAATTGAATTGGAATGTTGTTTTAATTATATACATTTATAATTTTTTCTTTTTTTAAGAATATAGTGTGTATTTTAAGAATGTACCAAGCAGAATCCGAATGGAAGTTATGTATTATATTGAATGTTACAACTTTGGAGAAAAGATATAAAGGCGTCATACTCCAATCAGTAACTACAGGAAAAATTTTGTTTAATGAGAAAAGATAATAGATAATTGAAACAGGACAGACAAAAAATATAAATACAATGATTTGAATTGAGATGAGATAATTAAAATAAAATTGAGAAAATTAAAAGAGGGCAGAAGCTATGCAGAAAATGTAAAATAGTAATAAGATGTGGAATAGAATATAAAAATGAGCACGAACCTGAATTTGTGTCTGTACAAAGAAATGTAACCCGGGATTATGCTACTTTCAAAAAAGATGTTTGTATTTTTTTTCTCTTTGTGAAAACTCAAATAAAATTTACAAAAAAAAAAGAAAGAAAGAAATGCCACCCCACACCATTACTGACCCACTGCCAAACCGGTCATGCTAGAGGATGTTGCAGGCAGCAGAATGTTCTCCACAGCATCTCCAGACCCTGTCACATCTGTCACATGTGCTCAATCTGCTTTCATCTGTGAAGAGCACAGAGCGCCAGTGGCAAATTTGCCAATCTTGGTGTTCTCTGGCAAATGCAAACGTCTTGCATGGTGTTGGGCTGTAAGCACAACCTCCGCCTGTGGACGTCGAGCCCTCATACCACCCTCATGGACTCTGTTTCTGACCGTTTGAGCAGCCACATGCACATTTGTGGCGCACTGGAGGTCATTTTGCAGGGCTCTGGCAGTGCTCCTCCTGTCCCTCCTTGCACAAAGGCAGAGGTAGCAGTCCTGATCCTGGGTTGTTGCCCTCCACGTCTCCTGATGTACTGCCCTGTCTCCTGGTAGTGCCTCCATGCTCTGGACACTACACTGACAGACACAGCAAACCTTCTTGCCACAGCTCGCATTGATGTGCCATCCTGGATGAGCTGTACTACCTGAGCCACTTGTGTGGGTTGTAGACTCCGTCTCATGCTACCACTAGAGTGAAAGCACCGCCAGCATTCAAAAGTGACCAAACCATCAGCCAGAAAGCAAAGGAACTTAGAAGTGGTCTGTGGTCACCACCTGCAGAACCACTCCTTTATTGGGGATGTCTTGCTAACTGCCTATGCTTTCCACCTGTTGTCTATTCCATTTGCACAACAGCATGTGAAATTGATTGTCAATCAGTGTTGCTACCTAAGTGGACAGTTTGATTTCACAGAAGTGTGATTGACTTGGAGTTACATTGTGTTGTTTAAGTGTTCCCTTTATTTTTTTTGAGCAGTGTATATATAAATCTATATATCTATATATATATATGCACACACATAGACATGCACCCACGTGCATACCCATATGAAGGGTCCTTGGTGCTCTTTGAGCTTGCTTGTTTTCTTGCAAATATTTCATTAACCTAACTAGGTAACATCATCAGTGCTAGTAATGAGCGCTGTTTGCTGTCAGTTTGTTTTTTCTGGTATCTTACCTGTCTCTGTGACAGTGATCTTAGGATTCTTTAGTTGGGCTGTTTATGACAGCCATATAACACCCATATGCAATTTCCTGATACCAAATTAAGAAGAATAACACCTGTTAAGAAGGGGGACCTTGCAGGCCAGACATTGGTGGTAGAAATTTATGAACATACTTTAGAATGTGGCAGAAAGAAATTGATTATGTGCCATCAAGTCAGATTTTCTTTTAGCAACCAATGTCTGATAGATGATCCGTCCTTCAGGTTTCCCAAAGATAAAACTGTCACTTTTTAAAGTCCATCCACCTTGTTGCTGATATTTTTTTCTTTCTATGTATCCTGGCATTACAAATTCCTCAATGGAGAAGAAGGGAAAGGTAACAACAATTCAATTTCTTGATTATCCCCTCAAGCATTCACAGCAGAATATATTATGAAGCATAAAACAGAACAAAATAGAAATCACACAAATTCTCTTTCTCTCACTCCCTGTTTTTACTATTTAAATTTGAAAGCACCCAAGAGCAAACTTTTAAAATGTGTCATTTTGTTCCTCTTATACCCCAAAGATTCAGGTATCTCTTGAGTATTTCATTTGTAGAACTGAAACTTCAGCAAACAGACTTAAGATTTCATAAATATTTCAAGAGAACTAGTGTCTTTCAAAATGATAGTCATATCAATACTAATAATGTTATTGTGACATAAACTCCCAAAGATTAAAGGCAAATTTGTTAGATATTTTATTACATAAACATATGTTTCTGATGTAGAGGGAAAAGGATGAACACAAGAATCAAATGATAACGAAAATACTATAATATTTTATAATACTATAATATATACTATAATAATTACATTAAAACATATGTAAATGGAGCATAAAGATAATTTTCAATAGTGGGAAAAACATAGTTTTTCATTCAAGGACAAAAGCTAACTTAAAGTAAAACCATGTCAAAGCTATTACAATGTTCCTTTAAAGTTTGATACAATGAGAAAGAGTGGGAAAGCCTTACATGTTTCTAAAATAGCATACATGCCTTTCTAATGCCATAAAACTGCTGTTTCTCGCCCTGATGAATCATTCATAATGGAACTCATCAAAGCCATAGAATTTCCTGTCCTAAGCCTCACCCTGAACAAGGAAATTTTCCATCTGTGGAGGAGAGAAGTAAAAAAAAAGAGGCACATTCTTTTACTTTACAATTATATTTCAATAGGTTTTCCTTGACAGTTTGTACACCTTGTGATTTATACTACAGCAAGTTGCTTTTCAGCAGCCTAGGACCTTTTTCTACTTTTTAATTTTTATTTTACTTAGGAGAAAAGGGGGAAACTGAAATGGTGTCAACAGAGATTTTACTGTATTTTTCTCTCCCACAATTATTTTCCTAATTGTGCTGAAAGCTTTCCACACTTGGAAATCTGTCCTAAATTTACGCATCAGTTTTCTTTCATAATCTGCCCCAAACCAGTAGGAAACTAACAGCTAATTTTGGAAACTGGCTGCAGGTTTCATTAGGCCACCGGCTCCCAAACTTTTGGATGCTATTGACTGGTTCCATGGAGGCGTTCCTCCAAGGACCGGAGCGGGTGTGGTTTCGTGTCCTGCCTGCTTCCTGCGAATGGGGCTTTGCTTGTTTCCACAGCCCAGTTCTGGCATGTCTTGCCCATGGACTTGTGGTTGGAGACCCTTGCATTAGGCTATCTTGGAGGAGTTGTAGGGGGGCACAGAAGATCAGATCAGTGGGAGCATGACAGTCTCAAGTGGCATGACCTAGGTGCCAGTTCTCTATGTGATATAGTGTTCTGTATCTGAGATGAAAAGAGGCAAGGCAAATGGAAACTGGCAAGAAAATCTATTGGCTACTTATACCTGGAAATAATGAATGAAAAATATCATGAAGTATGAAGTAAGAGCTCCACTTATTTTAGGAATGTAAATTTTAGGAATGTTTGTGCATTCCCTAATATAGCTTATTTCATCGGAAAATACATTCTAATCATACTTACACTTTCCAGTGTAAGTATTTCAGAGATTATATAAAAAGGGGAAGAAACTTTTCATGCTGAAAAGTGCAAAATTATACATGCCTTCTGTACAAAACCCAGATTCCTAAACCTAATTTCTCAGTGTTGTGTTAATGAAATGAGTATGACAATTCTTGTAAAATATATTAGAAGTCCGTATATTCTTATATGTTATATTCAGAGAGTTCATTTTTCTGACTCAGATATAAGCTGGTTGCTGTGATATGTAGCTGCAAAAATACACATGACCACTAGATAGCAGCACAGATATGCTGAAAAACATAAAACGTTGTTTCCACCTAATAGAGTAAACAGTGACTAGAAAAAATGCCCTGGGTGGGGAAAACTCATCTTAAAAAAAAAAAATACTGGTTACTGTTCTTTGTCCTTTTTCCTACTGTATAAGATTTTGGAGTTATAGGGATGGAATATAAACATCCTAAACATTCTAAAATACAATCTTTCTATAGCTTGTTTCTAAAAAGTATAAATTCTGATCGCACATCAATATAACTACAGTTGCATACAGTTTTAATAAACTCATTCATTTGATTATTATCTGTTGGTCCAGATGTGAGGGTATATATATGCCAGGAATCTTGACTGATAAGTCTTGAATAATACACTAAATATATTCAGTTTACTTGGAAATGTATTTCTAAATTTCTAGCAAATTAGTATTGGAAAGTTGAAAACACAGTTAGCAACTTTCTAGTGCATTTATGCTAAAAAGATTTAAAATCTGGGGAAAAGTTTTGGTCCAAGATTAATTAGGAAATTAATTACCAAGATCTAGAAAATAAAAACTGACTTGGTAAATGGGAAAATGCATGCTTAGCACTGCAGTATAATCTATAATAAGTTTAATAATAGTTTGTAAAAGGATCATTTTGACAGATTTATACACTTTTATAAAAAGGACATTCTATCTAACTTCTTTGGAAATTGTAAATCGTTATCACATATTCTGTCTTACTTTTAGATAGAAAAGACTTTTAATAGCCTTGTAACCTTGTGAAAGAATTCCATACATTTCTTAGAAAATTATAACTGGCAGATCATCAAATCCATAAGGTGTCAAAGAATAAGGTAAAAATTGACAAATCTTAGAACTTTTTTTTAAAATGGGTGTCTATCACAAAGCATTAGTAATGTTGCTTCAGTGTACAATGTGCAAAGGTTTAGAGGTCTAGAAAATTTTAAGGAGGGATCTAGTTATATTTTAAATAATACTGTATTTTGTGGAGCTAAATGGGCCTATTTCAAGGGACTAAGCATTAAAAAGTCTGTATTGTAAAAATCATTTTTAGTTAAAATTGGTTTTTCAAAAAGCCAATCTCTTAGGTACTTTTTTCACAGCAGTGTATTTTTGTTATTTAAAGTTATTATTTATTCATGAGATGATTTAGTTTTAAAAGTACTAATATCTTGGTGTAAAACAGCCACTAATTTCTTTAGAAGCCTGTGCAGGAACTCTAATATAACATACTAATGCTTTCATTGGTAATAGATTTTTGAACCATGATTTTTGAGCGGTCTAAAAAAAAATAGGACTATTGAAGGAACAAACCTACTGAACCTAAGTTTTTAAGGTATATGCTTACTTGGGAGGGAATCTGCTGGAGGATAGGATCATATATTGTTTTTTTGTACAAAGTATGTGAATGAGAGAAAGAGATAGGATGGGCAAGTAGGATAGATAACTGTATGTTGGACAGTAAGAGATGCATAAGACCTACAAGGAGACTATAACTAAATGTTATGTATAAATATGAAGCACTTCCAGAGAGATTCATGGATGTATATAGAGAAAGGTAAATGAAAATGAAGTATGTGTGAATGGAAACATAGGACCTCCTCCCATTTCTGGCCCTTGTGCTAGTCATTATGGACTTATCCACACTTCCAGTTTATGACATACTTTCACTGTTAGTACCAATAGCGGAAAAGATTATGATGATTAATATATTTATATCCTTTAGGATACCACAGATACCCCATCCATTTCAATTCTATTTTTTTATTAATTTTTATTCTAGAAAAAACATTTATTTGACATACATTTAAAACAGACAAATCAACATATACATATACCGTGTTTCTCACAAAATAAGGCCCAGCCTTATTTTTTTTTTGATCCCAAAAAACGGCTAGGACGTCTTTTTGGGGTGACTTAATTCCCCCTTGCATCCTCGGGTGGGCGGGCAGCTACAGCTTGGATGTTGACCTCGGCGTTGGTGGGGCACTTCGTGATCGGGAGACCTTCCGCCACCATTGCTTTCCCTTCTCCCTTGCTGCCGCGGTGTTTAGAGCAATGCCATGGTGTTTGACGCAACCACGCGTGGCCAGCCAGGGCTCCTTCCTGCAGCTGGAGCCCAGCGGTGACACTCGACTTCAGGCGCTCCTGTCGCCGCCTTCCCTTTGCCTTCAAAGGCAAAGCCAATTCTTTTAAAAACGATGCCCTACTACAACAAAGACTCCCCTGCCCAAGAGGGCAGCCCAACCCCACGTGGGGAGGCAAATCTCCTGGGGCCGCAGTGCAGGATCGGCTCACCTCAGGAGAAGCGCCCAGCCACCATCCCTGCCTGGCGCTGGGCAGAGTGCAAAGAGCTTCGCCTGGGGCGCCCAGCGCAGCTGACAGGCAGGCCCTCCTTCCTGGCAGCAGAGTTCTCACCAAGGCAGCGAGCGCCTCCCCACCGGACCCTCCACTCATCCCGCCAGGGCCGCGCTAGAGCCGTGCGGCCTGGACAGAGCCAGTAAAGTGAGCCATGGGTGCACCCCCGCCTGCCAAGCAAAAGAGCCGGGCTGACCTGAGCTTGGCTTCCTTCCCAAGTCCCTCCAGCGCAAACCCAAAGGGGCCAGCGGGAGAGGCTGCCGAGGCAGTGATAGCGCCCACCCATCCGCGGACAGGGAGGTGAGGTGATGGCAGCGCTGCTTCCTAGACCGGCAGAGAGAGCCCGAAGCCGCCCATCCTTTGCACCCCTCGCCCATCCCGTTCCCATCCCCACGCATCTCCAATTGCACCAGCAGCTCCAAATGCTGCAGCGGAACGGGCATCAGGCAGAGGCGCTGACTCGGCAGGGCTCAGCTCAGATGAGGATGCGGCGCAGGCCGTCGCCTTGCCTCCCTGTCCATGGATGGGTGGGCGCTATCACTGCCTCGGGAGGCCTCTCTTATTTTTTTTTTCTTTATCTTTATCATTGACATGATCTGCCTTGTTACAATAACTCCTTTGTTCTTTTAATGTTTTAATTTCTCTATATAGGTTGTGATTAAATGCATGTCTTCTGTCATTTCCATAACTTATCCAAATATTAAATATTACCTTTTCTTTAACCACTCATACCAAATGTTCCATATTTCATAATAGTCACTATCTTGTTTATTTTTTAACAGTTTGGTTAGGCTATCCATCTCAGCGCATTCGTGTATTTTTTTAATTGCCATATCCTCTGAAGGAATGGAAGACAGTTTCCAGTTTTGTGCATAGGTTATTCTAGCCACAGTAATGATATGCAAAATTAAATATTGATAATTTTTTTCCATGTTTGAATCTATCATACTTAGCAGAAAGGTTTCGGGTTCAAGTTTTAAATTTTGTTTTGTTATATTTCAATTCAATTCATTTCAATTCTATTTTTAATCACGCATGATGTTTAGCTCTTCATAAGAAAGAATAATATCCATACCATAATAATTGTGCCATACATATGTAGGTCAGCTTGCTTTATGACAGAACTGACTTTGACGCTCATTTATATGAAAGTAGCTAGTAAAATAAATTATGGAAAAGTGGAATATGAAACTAAATAGGGAAGATAAGAATTCATAGTGTTAAAATTAAAGTATTACATTATGTATATTTGCAGTCATCAATCCTTCAGAACTAACTTGGTAATAAACCATGTGATAATAGTAATGAACATGTAATCTATTATTATCCTGAATTCTGCGTTATTTACAAAGGAGAACATACAATGTAATAAAGACAATGAAAAAATTGAAGGCTGAAATAATCATACCTAATTATCTTAGGAGCCAGGCATTGCTTCTAAATACACATGAGCTCTATTGTTTGTTTTCAGACAGACAACTTGGCAAAAATAGAGAGTAACAAAAGACATGTGACAATATACAGACATACGTATCCATGTGTATATGTATATGTACATATACACTCATACATACAGACAAATGTTCCTATGTATTTGTGTGTTTAAACCTGTAAAGACATTTCCTAAAACCCAATAGATTGTTAAGCTTTTTTAGTTATATTAAGCAAAAATTATGCATTACAGTTGTGAACTGATTACTCTTAGCTGTCTCAGCCATCATAAAAGAAATATTTAAAATGCATTTCAAAGGAGAACAGAATAGTTTTTCAGCTGACATTGTTGACTAAAAAAGAGAGAAACTTCTTATAATTCAGTGCTAAGAAGACAAGTTTCCAAGTATGAAAGATTCAATAGAAAGCTAATTTAGAGTATGTCTTCATTTCTTTACTTTCTAATGTAAATATAAAATAAATAGAAATACTTGGCACATTCATTGCAATTAGGAATGCAAATATCAATATTTATATTTTGTTTTTTTACAAAGAAATTGTTATGCTTATCAGAGTGAATTTTTAAATCATTTTGAAAGTTCATTATGATAATTCTAAGTAGTAAGTGTGATTTAATCCTTGATTTTTCTACCTTTTCTGCTTCTCACCTATATTGCCTGAAATAAGGTAGGCTTATCTTTGAGATTTTCTATTGTCTTTGCCTTTTCAATTTAGACTGTAATATGATAAGTTTGACTTGAATTGTTGAGAGAGATCATTAAATTATTTTTTCATGCCTTTAATGAAATGATGAATAAGTATGCAAACATCAGACAGGAAGATTAAATCATGTTCCTGTGCTTCCTGCATAAAGCAAAACAATAAATTATTGAACATAGTAGGTAAGGTCAATTACACTACATATAAATTCACAAAGCAAGGAAATGCATGTCTCTTATCTGTGTCATAATGGATTTTTACAGTGTATCTCTATTAATACACACACAGAGAGACAAACAGATATTTATTTTTCTATGAGCATCAGGTTTGTTTTTTTTTTGGTCTTAGGACAGTAGATAGGACCCCTTTTCATGGGTCATAAAAATATGTATGTTTATGAGATTTGCGTTTCCTCTTTATGATCCTGGCTGTTTGTTTCAGAAGAGACACCTATACATTGTCAAACAATGTAATATAATTTCTAATTTCACTGTCAGATTATTACATCATCCACTTCACCCATCTAGCTGGAAATTCGTCAGATGACAAGACCATATTATTGAGACTGTATTATATTATTTCTCAGATTACAAGACCACATTATTGGCATCCTATTTCTGTTCTGTGATTTGGACAAAAACAAACCTAAAAATTAGTCAAAGCATTTCAAAAACTGTTTGCAGTACTCTGAAAGCCAAATTAGACCCTATATTTAAAATGTAATAGGGTTGTTCATAAAGCTCAAGAATGTGCATTGGAACCGCTCTTCAACTTATTAAAAGAACTGCAACTTTTTGTAGATTTATGTATCTGTGTGTAAACTGCTATTGGTTGGCCTGCATCCCTGTATGTATATATACATGTACTACTACTACTAGCTACTACCAGTTCGCCCTACTTCAGGTGAATCGGTTGTTAATTTTATGGTCAGTTTGACGAAGTGGCAAATCTCACGCCTGGCTGGCCCGCTCACTCTACCACACCCCTCCCAGGAGTCCCCACATGGTCTGTTTTGGATCCCAGGTAAATGCAGGGCTGGCGCAGAGGCTTGGGGAGGCTGAAAATTGGGTTTTCCAGAGGCTCCGGAAGGCTGGAAATGTGCCTGTTTGCAACTTCCAGAGTGCCTCTGGACCGGGGAGTCTGTTTTCGCCCTTCTGGAGGTTCAAGGACAGCCTCCAGAGGCTGGGGAAGGCAAAAAAAGTCCCCCCCTGCCATGGTGCAGAAGGCTGACTAGGCCACGTACACCATGGCCATGCCCACCCAGCAACTGGGCAGAGAAGTGGTTGTTAAATTTTTTGAAGACCACCCTTGCATACACACACACACACACACACACACACACACACACACACTCTAAATGCCAGTAGGTAGATAAATGTGCAGATAATATATAGATACAGTATATTTAAAATTCAGCATAGTGTTTCCACCCATTTTTAAATGATAAGCCATTATTATTAGTAAAGTAATATGAGGATATCTATTATAGAATGGGGATATATCATAGAAATATTATATTCTGGCCTACCAGCTATATTTATAATGCATTCTGTTACTGAAGACACACTAATTTTGTCTTGAACAATGCACTGGAAATCTATCCTCTTTCTGCAGATTTATGGTATTGTAGAGTCATAAAGATATGGAAAGTTATATTGTAAATCTATCATGGACACATGATGTTTTGCTTGTCAAAAGATTGCCAGTCTTATTATAGTCCCTAAACAAAAATTATTTATATTATTTGGATCCTTTCTAGCCAGTGTTCAGGCCTGGGCATGGTTCAAACCAGGACAATGAAAATGCTTTAGTCCTTATGGTGAACATCCTTGTTTAGGACATTGTTAAAGCAGTGATGTTTCTGACCACGCTATATTTTTGAGCAACAGTGCCAAATTTTTAGACACACGGGCAAGGCTTGTGGTTCAGGAGCTATTTGCTTAATTTTGGCTAATCTGACACTTGTGGGCTGATTTGTAAGAAGGGGGAGGCTCATGAAGTTATCTATGCCAGTATCACCTCTAGGACTGTTTACCAAAAAGATGATATTATCCTGTCTGGTAATGAAACATCTGAAACAAACAACCAAACATAGAATACAATGGAGTATACAAAACAAAGGTTTTTTGGACCCCTTTTATTTATAAGATAATTACTGGGCCAGAAAAGCTGGGAGGATTGGTAATGGATATTTTAAAACTGTTTTATGCAGTTGCATTTAGTGAATATATCTAAAGCTATTATCATTTTTGGGGGGTTCAACAGTATATAAATATTATAATACAAATAGAATCATAATTGGCTTTACCTGAGTCCAAGCTATAACGAGAATTTGACCCACATGCAAAAGTAGGTAAGTGTTATTTAGTCCAAAATTTGTGGAGTTTGAACTAATTTATACTAATGTTATGCATGTTGCCCTGGGCAGTTTAATATTTTACAAATTCAGGAAAGTAATAAATAAATATTTGAGAGATTTTGGATTTCATGTACATTAGGAAATATACTAATATACTTCTGATTACTTCTGATTGAAGAACTTAGAAAAAATGTTTCCCCTGCTTTTACAAAAACAAATTAAAAATAATATGAACGTTCATTGCTTTATTAAATGCCAAATTATAAAGCACACATCACCCAGACAGGCAAAGAAGTAAATTTTAATGATGACTCCTTGGAGAGAAATTGGTTTGGGCACAGTTTCTTTCATGTGACTTTATTCTGTGAAATGCTATAATTTCAAATCTCCCTTGTTGATAATTTGTTTGGGCACAGTTTCTTTCATGTGACTTTATTCTGTGAAATGCTATAATTTCAAATCTCCCTTGTTGATAATTTAGAGGTATGGGAAAAAATGACATAAATTAATAAGTGAATAGTAAATTAATAAGTGAAGACCCAGTTGGTAATTAAATTCCTTTACCATAATTCTTTATCATTAAATGAAAAAAAAATCATATTTAGACAGATATATATTCAGTTATTTTGTACTTACTGTTCTATGAATGTATTGAAGGAAAGTATTTAGAAACCTTACAATATTCATTACTGTATGGCTAAAATTTTAAGGGTATTTAATTTTTTGATTCTATATGTTCATTTAAAAAAAAACCAGAAACATGCTTTTACTTGTACTTAGAATTCCAGAAATCTCTTTTCTGAGTCTGAAAATATTAATTTATTTTCTCATGTACCTTTATATATATTTTTTCATTTTTAGCATTCTACTTTAATGTCTTTAGTAGACCATGAAAGAGTTGGAGATTACTATTCCATTTTTATATAATTATAAATATAATTGATAAAAATGAGACTTAAATGAACTATTTATGAATATCCATATTGTTCAAAAGCATGCATTTACTATGACAAATGCATAGAAGTAAAATAATAACACAGCTTTTCTTGCTTATGAAAATCAAGATTTATTGTTGAAGATAAATAATTTTATATTTCCAGAAATTTCCCCCTAAAACCAATAGAGTTATCTAGTAATATGGATCCTTAGCTCTAATATCCAGAGCTAACTGGATCATTGTGAATACTACAGAAGACAAGTTTTCTCAGATAAATAAAACCTTTTTTTACATACCACCTAATAAATATATCTATCGTTTTTCCCCACTCCTGAATGTTAGTTGACTGAACAAATACAGAATATTTCTGGGTTTATATAACTTTGGTTTACCTCAATATCTTATAAAAATACGACTATGGTGATGTGGTTAGTGCACATTCTTCTTCTTTCAACAGTCAATTTTATAATCTACATCCACACTGCTATTTGTTATAGTCCTTTTGAGAATCCTTTTAAGAATTAAAATGTATAATCCACCAAGGCCCCCAAACCCATCAGGTCACTGAGCTTTCAGTACCTAGATAAAACAGTACCTAGATAGAGCAGTACCTAGATAAAAACATAATTTCCAAGTTCACAAAGGATACTTCCCTTCTTTTTTCACTTTTCCACAGCACAAGCTGCTTGATGTCCTCACAAATTGTCTCTGGATATTTCAAGAGTCTTTGGAGTCTTTATGGGTCTTTATAGATCCAGCAAGAGTCACTTCCTCATCTTATAGTCTCTTCTGGTCAGTATATGGTGCCTTTACTTTCTTTTAAATGCTCAAAAAGTTTCCCCTTAAGCAGTCAAATCCAACATCAGTCCAATAAGTACTAATAAATATATTCCTACTGGTAATAATCTTCCAATATTTTAAATTCTTTCAAGGTAGTTGGTCTGGGCTTTCTTTTAACTCAAGCTTAATTCCTTTATAGTTGTTTCTTCCATTCTTTTTGGATCTGTCAGTAGCTCTAAAAGCTTAGTCGCCACTATTTTCAGGAAGCAGAGATATTGCTCCACCTTTTTTTTTTTGAGTCTCACTTTTCACAGTTTTTAATATTAAATCAGGATAGATTCATTTGCAGAAAGTTAGAAGTTTGTCACCTAGTACAGCCACGATACTCTTTGATTTTCCCTTCCTGTCTCTCACTAAGGTGTCACAGCTTCAGGTCTGCCATGTTGACTGTCTTCTCTTCTGTCTGCCCCTAGTGCTAGTGGGAGATTGCCTTTTTCCAGGCAGTCTTTGGGGCTTTCCCTCTACCTTCGTCAACCTCTCCAGGGTCAACTTTGACCATTGAAGGTCTCCAGACAGGCAAAATCGGATGAGAATAATGGAGACCTGTTTTCCCCATTGCTTCGCTGTGACGTCACTACCAGAAGTTATAAAAAATTATATCTTGTTCAATCTAAGCAACTATTGTATAGCCAGAGTCTGTATAATTGTAACTAAGATATAAACATGAACTGTTAATTAATATATATTTTAACCAACATCTTTTATTCCATAAAATTAATCATTCATTGGCTCCATAGTTTTCATTTATGTCCATTTGTAAATATTTTAAAATGCCACTGACAGTAGCAATAAAAAGAGCAACATATAATTATTAAGGATGTGAGTATAGATGTAACCTATAGTTATTAAGGATGTAAGTACTATAATGCCACAATTATTCCACAATCCTGCTTATTTCAGTATAAAAATGAGGTAAAAATACATTTATGTCTTTTTCTAGATTTCAGACTCAGAAAACAGAGAAACCTCTTTTCTTTATGTTTTTCCTGCCTTTTTTTATTAAAAGAATCATTTTTAAGAAGTTGTGAAGGCACCAAAGGTGGTGTCTGGGGACACACTAGGACGCAAAGATGGTATTCCACTGTCTGAGCTGCCTGCCCCACTCTCCAGTCAAATAGGAATCTGTCCAACAATGTCATGACAGGTAAATTAAGTTTTTCTGTTATGAGCTAATTGCTTTTCTTTCATCTGGAGCATTCATGCTCAAAGGAATATGGAGACACAATCTGCCTCTTGAATAACTATGATTCATCTGCATGGGAATGAACTTCATTCATCTCATTCCTTACATTTTTGAACTGCAAATCTACATTTCAGGAAACTGCAGACTATTCTTATCAGTAATTTGAAATAGCAGCCCATAATCTTTGTCCCTGTTGGTGTATATAAAAGGGATGCAAACAGACCAGCTACTCTTGATTTTTTTTAATAAGCAGTATTATTATGCCACAAGTCATGCATCTTTGCAGTTGCATTTTTTTGTAGAAAGTTGAAAATGGTTAGAACTAGGTAAATTATCATGAGGAGGCCTGATTACTTTTCTCTGGGGATTCAAATATCTGGCTCCTATCCAGTTTTCTTTTTGTCTACCAAATTAACTCAGTTTCCTGTCTGCACAACATGCTGAGTCACAAATTTACCTATCACATTTAGCAGCATGACTTCAGCAAATGATTAGTCCATGCATCAGGAATCAGTTCTATGTGGGGGAAGAAAATTGGGTTAATTAATACATGGTTAACTTGACACAACCTAAGTCTCATTTCACAGAAAATCTAATGCTGAAATGACTTCAAAATGGGCTCATTTCTTGACTCTTCCTTCTCAGCTTTATATCTTTCACAATCTTAACAGCCTAAACAAGAGGGAGTTAAATGAGCTCTATTAGAAACTTCCTCATAGTCAAAATAAAGTTCTATCCAACTGTTCTTGAGCTGGAATCCAAGGGAATATCACAACTCAAGGTGCTAAATTTTACTGAGAAATTTAGGAGGGCTGCATTCACTCCATCCAGAATAGTTGGAGTTCAAACTTGGCATCTTTAAGATATGTAGAATTCCAGGAATTGAAGAATACACATCTTCAAATTGCCAAGTTTGAAAAACAGTGATCTACAGCCTGATGTAGATGCAGAGCAATTTTTAAAAATCACATTTTGTCTTTTGCCAAGTCTGATACCCCGTTGAAATGAATTCATATAATCAATTTTATCTGTAGAAATACTTAAATATGTGGGAGAGGTTATGGGGAGGCTGATGAAAGAATGGCAATGTAGACATAAACAACCAAGATTGAGACAAGGCACATCTGTTGGCAGCTTCTCATAAGGTCCATATTAGACTAGGAGATTAAAAACATTGTGAATAAGTTTTTCCAATGATTCTATTTAATAAAATATATATAAAGCTGGGAAAATCCTTTTATTATTTCCAGAATTCTCATCTATATTTTTAGTATTAAACATACCATGTTTTCTGTATCTCTTCCTTCACTGATCTTTGCCAGTTGCATGAAACTTTACATATAGCCAGGAACTTTCACCAGACTTTTCTTTTTCTTTTGTAACATCGTTTTGTTTTGTTTCTTTCCTGTGAGTTATTTATCTCCCAAAGAGAAGGAAGAGAATGAAGCACCGAATCCTCTTTTCACCATGCCTAATATACTGCACGACCATCATTATAGAGATTATCCCATTATTTTTATTTTGTAATTGGCAGAAAACAGTAGAGTTTGAGAGACATATCTATTTCATACATCAGGATTGAAGAATGGATTCAAGATGAGGTGCCTCTTGGAAAATAAATGGAGCAGCAGGAACCATCAAGCTGTTATTCAAGGAGTGGGAATTCAGGGAAGTAGAGAGGGCAGATCTGGGAGGAAAGGCATTGTACTTAAGCAATTTGCTGGGAGAGGGGGAATATTAATTCAAAGTGTCAATTGAGGTACAGGGAGAGCACAGCAAGATGGCAAAACTGTCTTAATGAATTTGTCCAGGTGGGAACAGAGATGTTCTTCAGTAAGCGTACCTTCAATTTTTTTTTTTTTTTTGCATTTATCCTATCCTCTTCTGTCATTTCCAATTTGTATAATCTGTAAACGTAATACAGTTTCCTTTATCTTGCCATCAAAAATAATATATAAAAATGTTGAAAAATATTGAATCCAGGATTGTGGCACCCTATTTCACCCTCATTCAGGACAGTTTTTGAACTACTTAGATATTCACTTAATTATAGTATGGTAGTTCTCAACTTACAACTACAACTGAGCCCAAAATTTCTGTTATTAAGTGAGACATTTGTTAAGTGAGGTTTGCCTCATTTTACAACTTTTCTTGCCACAGTTCTTAAGTGAATCACTTCAGTTGATAAGTTAGTAACCTGGTTGTTAAGTGATTCTGGTTTACCCATTGACTTTGTCAGAAGTTTGCCCTGGGACACAGCAAAGGTCATAAGTATGAATCAGTTGCTAAACATCTGAATTTTGATCACATGATAATGGAAATGCTGGAAAGGTCGTAACTAGGAAAAATGGTCATAAGTCACATTTTTCAGTCCCGTTGTAACTTTAAACAGTTAGTAAACAAACAGTTGTAAATCGAAGATTAACTGTGCATTATCTTGCCATACAACTTGTACATACTAATGCTAGCAATCAGAATACCACATTTGCCTTGTAAAATGTTTTGCTGAAATCAGGTTATATATGTTACATATCAGTGTGATGATCCTTTCATATCACACACACACCCGCAAAAGGTGAAGAAACATCTTCTAGAATTTCTAAACTGAATTTTTTTACTATTGTAAAATCTTGAGCATTACATTCTGAAGAGCACTTTCCAATACTCTGCACTCATAAAAATCATATTATCTATTTTTTTTCATAGCATTCCTACATCTTCTAAGGAAAGACAGTTGACAAAAAAATAAATGTAGTCAGACAATGTTTATTCTTGACAAATCCACTTATAGTTATCACTGCATAGCTTTCAAGGTATCTACAGACTGATTATATTGTCACTTGCTCTATAGTCCAGAGGTGTCAAACTGGTGGCCTGTGGGCCAGATGTGTCATGCATAGGCCACGCCCACATCATCTCAACAAAGGCAAAAAACATTGTGATATGATACGATATGTCATGTGATGCCATCGAGCTTGACAACCATGCTATAGTCATTAAAGTAATATGATGACAAAATTTCTAACAAATATCTTGAAATGTATTAAAAATAAAAAGCTATTGTCAGTCAAAATGTAGCTGTTAATGTAATAATGAATACATGGGAAACTGATTTAAGTTATATCTATGAAGCTTTATCACTGACTACATTAGATTAGCAACCTATAAACAAACTATTTCTAAGCTTGCTTATTATTTATTAAATATAAAATTATAAATGTGAAAAGGATGGAATATGTTGCATACATATACCAATAAATGACAGCTTTCAAATGTATGCACTGTAATATATTAAATACTTAGCTGTTGATTTATACAGTCTTTAATCAGACTCTTTAAAGTTCATTTGAAAGGTTAGAAATTTCTGCAAAGGTAATAGAAAGTGCTAATACTTACAAAAGAATGAATATTTTAAAGGTCTTATATAATTGCTTCTCTAAAATGCAGGAAAAAGTATAAAATGGGTCAGATCAAGAATTAACCATATTACTCCTGTGCCAAGAAATATGAATGAATATGTTAAAATGCTATATGAAAAGAAACTACCAGTAAGTATTAGGAAATTGAAAAATATCTCAAAGGAGAGCAATTGTAATCTATTTCCTTATCACTCAAGATATATATCTATGTTCCATGTAAATCATCGGGCTTAAGCTCAATGGATATTTACTTTTTTTCCCTTTACTATGAATCCCAATGTGTTTTGGACCAAATTCTTTTTCTGGGACTCACAGAGAAACAACATTTTTTTGGGGGGGGGTAGGGGTTATAAAAGCTTCACATCATGGCTAACTATTGTAGATGCCTCTGTGATATCAAAGCACAGCATGAATGTAAATCCATCTGCAATAAATCTACCTTCTACAATGGATACTACAAATAACATATGGTCTTTGTGATTAACAGCTATAAATAATCCACTTTTGTTGAAAGATCTATGCTAGCTAGAGTTGCCTCGGCAAGATAGTGGCATAGAA
This sequence comes from Notechis scutatus, assembly GCF_049901735.1. Lineage (NCBI taxonomy): Eukaryota > Metazoa > Chordata > Lepidosauria > Squamata > Elapidae > Notechis > Notechis scutatus. The sequence goes on from NC_142012.1 coordinate 134,100,278, forward strand.
TTTTAAGAAATTTAGGAATTTCTTAAAGAAGTTTAATAATAAGTATTAAAAGCTTTACTTTTTACAAATTACAACAGGTAGTCCTCAATTTTTAAACGATTAATGATCAAAGTTATGATAGCTTAGAAAATATGTGTTGTGGTCTATAAAAGACTTTGACCATCATAAAAAAATTCCACACTCTCCCCCCTGCCCCCAGAATAATTGTGCTTGGAAAACTGTTGCACTTATGACTGGTTGCCACATGTCCCCAAATCATATAATCACCAATTACAATCTTCTCTGCTGGCTTCTCCAGAAACTCAGTGGGGAAACTGGTGTAAAAAGTTGCAAATATTTCTTTCCCCTTCATGCATTCATTGAGCTGTATTGAGCTGTAAAGCTCAGATCTTGGGATCCCTGGCTCTTCCATCTAGATCAGCACATGATTTCCTTTCTGCACATGGAGGGAGGTCACTTGCCCTCTTTCAACAGGCAGATCTTTTGCTCTATCTACTTATTACACCCACAATCACTTAACAATCGCAACTGAGAGACACAGGATTGCAGTCATCGAGCTAAGTGGTCATGTGAGTATCTTGCTTAAAGACTACTTCACTCGTTCAATGATATCCCAGTCCAAATTGTGATCATAAGTTGAGGACTTCTAAAAATAGCTTGCTACACACATAATATTAGTGGCAGCAAGATCTTAAATCCGGACAAAATTATATTACTGTTTTTTCAGTTCTACATCCAGCTAGTAGCTCAAGCTGCTTGTCTTCTACACACAATCTATTTGTCCATGACCATCTCTGAGCAGAGAAGGCAGAAAACACAATAAGTGCATCACCCAAATAATGAAGCTCACATACTTGTGTCAGATATCATGATACAAATAGATAATTTGTATCATCCATGTAATGACATCAGGATTTTAATATTATTTTGATGTCATCATGATTTTTTACAAAAGTCTATGTTCATCTTAAGGGATGTAGAGGCTCAGTGGCTAAGACACTGAGCTTGGTGTCAAGGGGAGGCTCATTGTGAATGAGCAGGATGTGAGGCAGAAAATGAAGGCGGTTAATTCCAGAAAGTCAGCTGGGCCTGACTTAATTCCTGGTCGGGTGGTAAAAGACTGTCCTGATCAGTTAGCTGGGGTATGGACCGAAATTTTTAATCGATCCTTGACACAATGTGTGGTTCCTGTTTGTCTCAAGGCTTCCACCATCGTTCCACTGCCTAAAAAGTTGCCCACAAATGGTCCGAGCGACTATAGGCTGGAAGGCACTAACTTCCATCTTAATGAAGTGCTTTGAGCAGCTAGTTCGAAATTATATTATCTCCTGCCTTCCCAATTCCTTTGATGGGCTTCAGTTTGCTTACAAAGAAAATAGATCAACCGAGGATGCAATTATTACTGTGCTTCACATGGCCTTATCCCATTTGGAAACACCGGGGAATTATGTAAGAATGTTGTTCGCAGATTTTAGTTCTGCTTTCAATACCATCATACCGCACAGATTAATAGCCAAGCTCAAAGATCTAGATTTTCCAGATTCTATTTGTTTATGGATATTGGACTTTTTAACAAATCATCCACAAAGAGTTAAACTGAATGATTATATTTCTACTGTCAAGACACTTAGCATTGGCACTCCACAAGGTTGTGTCCTTAGTCCACTACTGTTCTCCATCTATTCATCTGATTGCACAAATAAACATCCCAACAATAGGATAATGAAATTTGCAGACGATACTACGCTTGTAGGACTTATTTCTGGGGATGATGAGTCTGCATATCGGGATGAGGTATTACAGCTATCCCGTTGGTGCAAAAATAATAATCTTCTATTTAATATTAAGAAGACCAAGGAGGTTATAGTGGAGCAGACATTCAGCCACTGTATATAGAGGGAGTTCGTGTGGAACAGGTGGTTGAATGTAAGTTTCTGGGACCATCATTACAAATAACCTGACCTGGAGTGCAAACACCGCTGCTTTAATTAAGAAGGCACAACAACGGTTGTATTTACTAAGGATTCTTAGGAAACAACAACTGGCTGAGAGTCTACTGACTACCTTCTATCGGAGTTCAATTGAGAGTATATTATCCTACTGTCTCTGTGTATGGTTCTCGAGCTGCACAGTGGCAGAGAAAAAGGCAATTCAGAGGGTGATCAAGATGGCCCAAAACATCATTGGCTGCTCACTCCCCTCTTTGGAAGAACTGTATAGGAATAGACGTAAGAGGAAGATACTTAATATATTGAATGACTCCTCTCATCCGGGACATCAGCTCTTTGAACTATTACCATCGAGAAGGAGATTTAGGGTATTAAGAACAAGGACGACCAGATTTAAGAACAGTTTTTATCCAAGTGCAGTTTTGAGTTTGAATGCAGGGTCATAAGATTTTTGTGGAATTAAATGGTTGAGAGTAATGGGGTATTTACATTTTTAAATTGTATAGAGATTATTGTATGGTTGGTTGTGTTTAGTTTATTTTTTTTCTTTTTAGTGGTGTTTGTCCAGTTTTTACTTTGTGGAAGAGCACCTCATTTCGTTGCACCCGCTTGCGAGTGTAATGACAAATAAATTCTTATGTCTTATGTCTTATGTCTTGGTGATCAGAAAGGTCGGCAATTTGGTGGTTAGAATCCCTAGTGCCATGTAACGGAGTGAGCTCCTGTTACTTGTCCCAACTTCTGCAAACCTAGCAGTTCGAAAGCATGTAAAAATGCAAGTAGAAAAATAGGAACTACATTGGTGGGAAGGTAACAGCGTTCCATGCACCTTTGGTGTTTAGTTGTGCCGGCCACATGACCATGGAGATGTCTTCAGACAGCACTGGCTCTTTGGCTTTGTAATGGAGATGAGCAGTAAAGGGATTCAATTTTTTTTACTATTGGTTCTGTGGGCATGACTTGGTGGGCGTGGCAGGGGAGGATACTGTAAAATTTCCAGTTAGAGGTGGCATTTGCCTGTTCTATGAACTACTCAAAATTTCCGCTACTGGTTCCCTAGAACTGGTCAGAACCTGCTGAATACTACCTTTGGAGATGAGCACTGCCTCCTAGAGCTGGAAACAACTAGTATGTATGTGTGAGGGGAACCTTTACTTTTACCTTATGTTCATCTTTACATGTTATTTATATTTTATTCCTTTTAACTGCTGTTTTGTTTACATTCCACCTGTTAATTGTGTTGCTGACAGCAAGACATACAGGCTCCTTTTACCATTCTCCTTTCTGCTTTGTTCCCATAATTATCTATGTTATCACTTCCATTGTACCTGACTATGTTAATCACTAACATTGAAAAAAAAATTAAATGGCAGCACATAAAAGACCAGGGATTGAATCACTATCCTGACTTCTTTTTTTAAAAAAAACTTATCCCGGATATTCCTATGGGTTAATTTTTAACTATATGAAAATTGAAGCAATACATTCAGGAGAGCCAGTGTGGTGAATTGGTTAAGGCAGAGGTCTCCAAACTTGGCAACTTTAAGATTTGTGGACTTCAACTCCCAGAATTTCTCAGCAAGCAAAGCTGCCAAAGTTGCCAAGTTTGGGGACACCTGGGTTAAGACAACAAATTACAAGCCAGAAAACTATGAGTTTCAGTTTTACCTAAGGCACAAAGCCTGAAGTTGCCAGGAATCAATGCTGATTTGAAGGCACGCATGCCAACATACATGAATAAATAGATAAATATTTCAAATAAAGTATAGTTTTATCATCCCTGTTGTTTTCTACTTCTATCACCTCTGGCATTGCTAAGACATTTCTGTTAGCAAATATACTTCATAAAACATGTCAATGACTACTAGACTAGTATATTAGTGAGCAATTAAAGGGAAAAAATGAGCAATTCAAGGAAAAGAAGTATGAATTCTAATGTTTCACCAGCCATTTAAAATTTCAACAGTCATCATTTCTGAAAATATCAATATCCAGGCCCAGCAGTAAAGGAAAATCACTGCATTTATATTTTCCCATAATTTCTATGTGGTTTATCAAGAGAGAACTGTATCTCAGAGGCAAGATATAATCATCAGATTAATCCACAAAGATTAATCCACAAAGTTTGCTGACTACCAAAAATACTCAAAATTGAGCTTAATCATTGGCATTAATAAGGAGGAAGAAATATTTTCTCTTGAAATTACCACCAGTTATCTTCTTGATTTTAATCTATGCTGCCCAGTTTCAGGAAGCTATTTGCCATGTCTGTGCTTCTAATCCCATCAGTTTTTTTTACAAATCATCTAAGTCATAATTAGGATTTAGTGTGCCAAATAAATCCCATCATCAATTGTGGCTTACCACTTAATGCTATTTGGGAATCAAGCAATTTGGCTAAGCTACAATCTTCCTACATTAGTTTGTACTGTTTTTTTTAAAATTATATTCAGCCATGATAAGAACATGGATTAGCTTGTTATGTGAACCCATATATTGTGGGCTACCACATTTATATACAACAAGTGCAGAATCAGTCACAAACATTATTTCTATTTAAAAAAAAACTACTTTGGTTATGCAATAATTGCAGACTGCAAGTATATCTAATCTATTTTATATAAGCATCCATTTCTGAGCCACTGGATAGAGCAGTACATCTACCAGAACTGTCTACTATTCTTGCTTGACACAGCCTCAGCTGCTAAAATGGAAATCAAACTGCTTCTCATAATTAGCCATGAAAACAAATGTCATAACATTAAATGCGTCTGGATTACACCTCAATAAGTTATTTTTCCTTTAATTTTTCTACAAAACCAGCCTTAAGAATTGCAGGGTAGCTTCTGCAATCTGTTATCTCATTAATCATTTAAACATATAAAGTTATCCTAATTCTGAAGGTGCACTGTATTTTATTCCAGGCAATGGGGATCGGAACGGGCAGAAAATGGAGCATGCAGAGGCGGCAATAGGTGATGGCAATCCTTGCACCCTGAAACTGATCCAACCGTTGCTTGGGCTAATCAGGTTGTGCTGAAGCTGACCAGGCTGTTTACTGCAATGAGGCAACTTGCTGGAAGGCAGAGGCCGAAGGATGGGGGCCGGTGGGTGGGCAGGCTTCAGCAACATTCCCTATATAAGATGCACAGACATTTCCACCCACTTTTTTTTTGGGGGGGGGGGAAGTGTGTCTTATACATCGAAAAATACGGTATGTGAAGTTTAGAGCTTCCATTTTAGCAGCTTTATCATTTAATGACAGGATCAATGGATAGCTGTGTCTAGATGCCAGCTAATTTTTTGCTTGATTGGGCAAAGCAATAATCAATCTCCCCAAAAGTCTTGTTTTTATTTAGTGTCTGCATTTATTTAGTATTCTACAAAGAGAAAAAACAAAACTTTTGTTTAGTATCTCAAAAGTTAAGGTACCTCTTCAGTTATCCCCTCAGTAATTACATTTCACAAATTCAAGATCTTATTCAAGGAGGTACTAACTAACTTGTTAAGCTCTGCTGACAACATTGATTTTATATGGATTTCTGCATCTGAAATTTTGCATATGGGTTTCTTGCCTTTTCAGTATTCATTATTTGTTGAGTAAACTTTTCAGTGGTACAGATTGTATTACATTGGTTGGAAAATGAAATGTCTCATTGAAAATGTCCTCATATATAAGACTGCATGGTTGCATAGCTACCCCTTGTGTTGCAGAATTGTCATGATGCTTACTTGGGTCAGTACTTAAGTACTTAATTAAGCAGGAAAATCCTTTCTCTTTTTCCTAGACTTTGCATGAAAGAAAGAAATTTTTGGTAAAAGGAGTCCTCAACTGTATGGATTTAAACTGATTGGGGAATGCTTCGGTCTGCCAATTAGGTTTAAATTACTGTTTAAGATCTGCTGTCCTGAATTAAAAGTATTCAATCTAATTTTAAGGCAAAAATATGATGTGAAGAGAAATGAGAACATGATTTGCATGAGCCACAAACTAGCCAACTATATTTTATTAATTGTGTTATGTAAATTTAGTCTGCTTACTCAAAGGTAAATATATGATTGTAGCTTGTCTCAACATCATCATTTATTTGACCACACGGAATGAAGGGTAAGCATGCTAATACTGAGTAAGCATGCATCTTTTCTTTACATTTAAAATATTCATACATTTCCCCTTAGTCATTAGAATTCACAAGTTTCAGTCAATACAGTTGCTTGTTTATAAAGAATTCTAGGTGTGCCCAACTGCTAAGTAATAACAGACCAGGTCACTTTATTAGAAAACAACTCTGCTCTGCCGCAGCTATGCAACATTTCTTTTAGCCTGAATTGTGCAATATCTACCACCTGGCATAATGAATATTCAACATGACACAGAAAATGTCTATTTTCACAACTTAAAAATGTAGCCAAAGTAGCAAAAACATTTCATCTTAAGTGATTCAGAGTTTCAATCTATACACAAATTATCTGCTCTCTGCTGTGTACAGCACAAAATTGTTGCCAGAAACCCAAAAACTGGAATATGTTAAATCACTGTTATTCAGACAGACATTTTCTAAAGTCCGACAAGAAATGTGGGTTATCTAATGGTTAAAATGTGATAGTTTATGGACAATTAAATGCCAGGTTATATTGAATAACTATGTTTAATAGTGAAAAGAGCCAAGTTATGTTTAATAAATTCACTAAAGAAAGACAAATTTTTGTATCTGGAATAGAACTAGATGTAGTAGATCTCAATATATACCTTGGCCAACAGAACTCAATGGAAGATGATGCAATAAAGGAAATTGAATGATGTATTAAATGTGGTTGGCATGCATTCAGCAAGTTAAGCATAAGTAGATAGACAATGGTTAAAATGATGATGATGATGATGATGATGATGATGATGATGATGATGATGATGATGATAAAATGCTGTCTTGGTGTCCCAAAGGATATAAGCCACTTCTTATAGATATAGGCTCCTAACCATTCTAGAGGTGGGTAGTGGTTTTGTACCCTGTTCCTGGACAAAGGCAGAGGAAAACTGACTATCATATTGGACTGTCAGATGCAAGGAAGGAGAATACAGGCAATACAGGCAATCCTTCTTTAGTTACTACCTTGGACAGTGAGTGTTTGTAATTACAATGATGATGAAAAAGGAACTCCATAACCAATTCCTGCATTTATGACATTCATCTATGAAACAAAAGAAAAGCTTTCACAAGCATTTTTCACTTCCTAAACATCCTAAACAACTGAGTTGCCAGGCCCAATTGTGGTCACTAAACAAGGTCTATGCATAATTCAAAATGACTCAAAATGCAATGCCTCTCTGTTGTTCCATTTCTCTCTTGGACATTGGTCCCTTTAGTTTCAACCACTGTGACTTTCACTGGCTTGAAATTTGAAGAAGCTGAATAAGATGTTTATGCATGTATGTATTTGTCTGCTGGTCCAGTTTCCCCCAGTTTCTATCATGTTGATCTGTTTGAGGGGTACATATTTGCAATCAGGGATGTCTGCAGGTCATGTAACAAAAATCAGGAAGGTGGTGGCTACAACAGCAAGACTGGAGGCCCACTTTTTTTTAATGTGCATTGTAACCCACCTCCCTGTGTTCAACTTTGCTTATAACAGTGTAGAATTGTGTGCGGTGTATTGTTATGTTTGCAACACATAGAATTCTATTTTTGCCAAAAGAACATTTTGTTCAATCACTTTTCCACACACCTGGACAACTTTGTTTCATTCAAAGAGTAATATGCAATTACTTTGAAAACAATATTCCTGCTATAGATTTTGTGCTTCAGTATAATGATAGAATTTCTTTTTTCTTGCCTTTCCATTTTTTTAAACACAACATGCCAAAAATAGATACAATTCTGAGGTATAAAAATACATTTTCCTTTATTTTCTGCTGTTTCTTATGGCACTATGAATAGGTTAGGTAAGACCAGCTCACAGGAGATCAGAAACTCTTGGCTGGAGGCACATAGTATGTGAAATTCTTGAACCAGATTAAAGGAATACAACTGCTATGTTCACCTAGCATGTTATACCTAAATGAACGAAGTGTATTATGGATGAATATATTACAATACCTTGGATCACACAGTTGACATACACAGTATAATAGATGATAATGAAATGTCCCATGACTTACTAAAGCCACAAGGAGGCACTGTTCTGCTAGAATGTATACAAAGAAACTGGAAGACAGGTGGAACATTATTTTATAAATTTGTTTGTCCAAGTTAGCATTTATTCAGGATTTACTGACTGTATCTGTTATTAATTGCAGCATAAAAATGCTTAATCTACCACACATGAAACATGCTAAAAGAATAACTGACCTTCCATAATATAGTGAGTCACAAATCACCCAAAGCCATGTTTGAGTATTCAGACATGAGATGTGAACCTGAGTCTAGAAGTCTTTATAAAGAGGCTACTTAGTTCTGGCAACTCAGTAGGGGCTGACTTTCCAAAAGATGGGTGAACAATTTTCTATTGTTCTGCAAGATTAATGGAAATAGTGTGGAAAAACTTATTCATGCACACTGGCAGAAGAGCCATCAAATCTGACAGTTTTTATTCCAATTAACTATATGTATTTAGCCCAGCTAAATGATACTGAATTTGAAAGTAGGAATGAAAAAAAAGAAGGCTTGGAGGCAATTATTTGCTTCAACAATATATAGAATCTGCTAATCTGCAATAGCAATAGCACTTAGACTTATATACCACTTTACAGTGCTTTACAACCCTCTCTGAACAGTTTACAGAATCAGCATATTGCCCCCAACAATCTGGGTCCTCATTTTTCCCACCTCGGAAGGATGGAAGGCTGAGTCAACCTTGAGCCTGGTGAGATTTGAATGCCAAATTGCAGGCAGCTGGCAGCCAGCAGTCAGCAGAAGTAGCCTGCAGTATTGCACTCTAACCACTGCACTCCCGTGGCAAATAAAAACAAAATGGATTAACACAAATGGGTATATGCTTCCTCAGAAGGTCCTTATTGGCTTGAAAAACAGTTACTGTTTTGAACAAATCCAGCAACGCCATTGAAAGTATAATCTACTGTGGGTCAAAAGGTCAGACTATCTTAAGCAGCAACAGATAGTCAGCATCACTCACATAGTGATAGGTATAAGCTTAGCCACTGGCCATGATACTGGGAAGTGCTCCCGAAACATTTGAGTGCAAAACATAAGTATATTTAACAGTCTGTTAAAGCAGTGGTCCCCAACCTTTTTGTACCAGGGACCGGTTTCAAGCAGAAACATTTTTCAAGGACCGGGGGGAGGAGAGAGAATCCGACTTTGGTAGTTTGCTTGCAGACGTTTCATTACCTGACTAGGTAACATCTGATGTTGTTACCTAGTCGGGTAATAAAACGCGTCTGCCAGCAAACCACCAAGTTCAGGAGCGCCTTGGTCCTGCCTCCCTCAGCCCCATCCCTCAGGTGTCTCCCTCCCTCCCTCCCTCAGGTGTCTGCCTCGTTCCTCTCTCAGTCACTCTATCGCTCCTCCAGCAGCCCAAGAAGCCGGGGGTGGCTTTTCCTGTCGCCACAGCTTCCCGAGCGCCCGTTCACCCCACCGCCCGCCCGCGCTCGCGGTTCAATCCACAGTGCTCCGTTCTACCTGCCTGCCTGCCTGCCTTCTTCGTTTCGGAGCAGCTCCGGCTGATAAAAAGAGGCGAATAGTTATTATTCTCAGCGAAGCTGCTCCCAAACAACCAGACAGGCAGGCAGGCAGAACGGAGCACTGTGGATTGAACCCGAGCGGGCGGGCGGGTGGGGTGGGTGAAACGGGCGCTCGGGAAGCTGCGGTGACAGGAAAAGCCCCGGCTTCTTTGAAGCAGTTTCTTCCTGGGCTGGTGGAGGAGCGAGAAAGCGACTGAGAGAGCTGAGCCAGAGAGCAGGACAGGCTTCGGTTGCTTCCTCCCTCCCCTTCTTTCATTTGTGTCCTTGATCCCGATCCCAGCAGCATTCACCGAAGGCGAAGAAAGCCGCCATTTTTTTTATTTTTTTTTTTATTTGCGGCCGGTAAAGAGTGCTCCACGGCCCGGTACCGGTCCGCGGCCCGGTGGTTGGGGACCCCTGTGTTAAAGGACCCACATGAGAGGAAAGGAATGAGTGCCATGATGAATATTTGGCCATTGCAAACCATTTTTAAAAAATGAAATTGTTCTTGCTTAAAACTTACAGCTTGTGTTTTTACTGGAAATTGAATCTAAACTGCAAGTTGTACCTTGTTGCTTTCAATTTTAATTCTAGCATAGCTTTTGTGTAAATTTTCTGTAAAGGAATATACTATTGGAAAGAAAATCCATCTGGTTCAGTTCCAAGCTGGGAGAAAGACACTGGAAACATGGAGGCTGATTAGAAAGAAAAGTTTATTGATGAAGCAGAACCACCAACCATATGTGATTCTGGGCAGCTGACCAAATGGTTGAATGAGTGGATGGATCTTTATAGGTTTCTGTAACTTTGAAGCTTGAACTGTTCTGAGGGTGGTGCAATGAAGGGGCTTGTGTTCTGAAAGGGTTTGGGGCAATTCCTCTTGTGGCTAATGATTTTCGTCCTGTATTGGATCTTGAGTGAGGGGCTGCTTTCTAATCCTACCATTCTGCCAAGGAGTTTCAAAATATCCTGTATTGAATGGGTTTCTGCCTGCAGTATTTGCTTTGAATCTAGATACTTGTCTTCCTCTTTCAAAAAGTTCTTTATCTCTTAAGTGCTGGCATCTGCTGTGGGCTATTAGACTTGGGGGCTGCTTTTTGTCTTTAAGAGCATGTTTCTCCATTTGGCAAATATATTCTGCCTTTTTAATATTTCCCAAAATATTTCATTCTTCTAGGAGGGGTGGGAAGAAAAATACTTTCAAGTTTCCCTGCCACTGAGTAGCCATACAAAAATGTCATGAATGCAAAGTAAACTATATAGATTACACTTGCTTGTATTTATACATGTCCAGAAATATGTAATATATTCCATTACATTTGAGTCATAGGAAAAAAGGAAGATGTGATTTGCATTCATCTCTTATTCCTTCACCATGTTGAGACATATTACCAGAGTGAAATATTTTAGATCTTTGTCATCCAATTCTGAAACACAAAATTTTAGAACAGAACAGTTCCCAAAAAGGAGTTGCTGCAGCATTTCTTTTTGTTTTGTTTTTAGCTTTAAAAAATAGAAAAATTATAGAAACAGAAAAGATATGAAAGTGGGTGCAATTACTATCAAGGAAAACAAATTGTATACTACAATACTTATGATAAGATTACTATAATTGAGAAACTTTCCTTACTATCTTGCTTAAAAACATATGCTTTGCTATTAACCATTTTGGCTTGGAATCTTTTTTTTTCCCAGTCAGTATAATGTTATAATTTCTGTAGTATAATTGTAAGCATAAATCTAGAGAAAGAATGTGCTCCAAAGAGTACAAAAATCTAACAACTTCGGTTTCATTATACTGCCTTTTTATTTTTATTGTGCTTATTATAGTTTCAATCAGTTTTATTATTTAAGAGATTATTAAGAAGTGCAAAAAGACTCATTCATAAACTAAATAAAATGCTTTTAGTACTGATAGAAACCGAGAGAATGCCATCTCTAAGTGACACATCTTAACTTTTCTCCTCCATATACTCCATACCTAAATCATAACTGCCCTACTAAAGTCATCTAAGTCCAGTCAGAGCTGACACCTAGTGCCTAATTCTTTCCTGCCTGCCTTCCATAACCTAGCTTAACAGGGACAGTTGGGATGAAAATCAGAGATAACCACAGGCAGCAGATAAAGCATGAGCAAATGACAGTGCTGATAAATGCAGCTCCAGCCACGGTAATCAAATTCATTATTCTCCATTGGCACCATGGCACAAAAGTTCTTTGCACAGCATTTCCAATATTTATAGTGCTTCCAGGGTCTTGTTTGTTAGTTTTATTACATGTGCATCACATCTTTTTTTACAGGAGCTCAAGGCATCATAAATAGTTCTCCCTCCTCCTATTATTCATAACAACAGGTTTGGTTAAGTAAAAAACAGAGGGATAGCATCGAGATTACAAGAAGTGGTAGTAACTGCTGTATGCTTCACTGGTGAGGTCACATCTGGAATACTGCATCCAGTTCCAGTCACCATGATACAAAAAAGATGCTGAAGTCCTAGAAAGGGTGCAGACAAGAGGAACCTAATGATAAGAGATCTGAAGTTTAAATTATACAATAAATAGTAGGCAAGTTTAGGATATTGAAGAGGAGGCTCAGGGGAGACATGATAGCAGTCTTCCAATATTTGAACGGCTGCTACATGGAAAATATATTGATTTATTCTCCATAGCACTGGGATTAGGACAAGAAGCAATGGATGGAAGGTTGTCAGATGGAGATCAGCCTGGAAATAAAAAATTCCCTGAAAGTGACAACAATTAGTCAATGGAACAACTTCTAATTACACAGGAGCTTGCTCTTACAGAGACCATCATTTGTGAACTGTCCTTAAATACCACTATCTGCCTCTTACTATGCTACAGAGCCCCTGATTATGACATAGTTCATGCAAACAAACTAATTTCACTGCTGACGTGGGCTGTCTCTTGTCCACACCCTCTTATTTTGCTTGGTGACCTCAATCTACCTCTTATAAACTGGACCCTAAATGAATGTACATCTGAACCCATACATTCAACCCTCTACAATTATTTTACCACACTGGGACTGGATCAATTAGTAACAAACAACACTAGACTCAACAACTGCCTCAATCTCATCTTCTGCAACAGCTAAAACTCAATTTATGGCCTACAAATACAAGAACCCTTTTCAAACAGTGACCACAGTATGATTGACTTTTGTCTCAATTTATGCCCTCACAAAGAAAATCATAATGATGGATCTCCAAAATACAATTTCAAAAAAGCCAACTATGATCTCATAGATGCCGACCTATCATATCTTGATTGGCACATTCTGTTCTCTGACTGTAATACTACAGAAGACCATTATAATGCATTCTTACTTGAACTTCAAAGTGTCATTAAACTATATGCACCATTAGTAACCCCTAAAAACAAAACAAAAAAATTACCCATAACAATAAGGAAACTTCAATCAAAAAAAAAAATCACTATGGTGTAAAAACAAAACTAGCTACGTAGCAAACTTTACAAACCGATACATCTTATGCCGACAGATAAAGGCAGAATGCACAAATAATTACTGCAAGCAGGAGGAAAACCTCCTACGTACAAAATCTACCCACACCTTCTACAATTTTGTAAACTCCAAACTTAAAGATTCAAGAACTATCCCACCTCTAAAGGGACCAAATGGGAAAGACTGCAGCGATGAAGCTGTTAAGGCCAACCTCTTCAACACATTCTTCAGTTCAGTCTTTGTAAACAGCAATGGCTCATGCCCCATGTTTCCTAGTCATACCACAACTAACTGCAATGATCTACTACATATTGACTTTACAGAAGATAATGTAGAAAAGGCACTATGTAACCTAAAACCATCCCTATCTATTGGCCCCAATGGATTATGTGCATACTTCTTAAAAAAGCTCTCCTCTGCCATAGCAGAACCTCTAAGCATTATATATGATATATCATTAAAACCAGCTCCTTACCGAATCTATGGTCCTTAGCTACAGTCAACCCTATTTTCAAAAAAAGTGACCCCAGCCTGGTTGAAAACTACAGACCAATCTCACTGTGTTGTGTCACATGCAAAGGCATGGAATCAATCATTAACCAATTCATTACCCTCCACTTAGAGTCAAACAACCTACTCTCCCAAAAACAATTTGGTTTCAGGAAAAAATTGTCCAGCAACCTACAACTCCAACACTGCAAAAACATGGATTACTCTACTCGACCAAGGTAGAGCAACAGACGCAATTTACATAGACTTCTGCAAAGCCTTTGATTCAGTGGTACATGACAAACTACTGTTAAAACTAAACTCTTATGGCAGGATCCCTTCATAAATGGATTATTGCATTCCTGTCAAACAGGCAACAAATAGTAAAAATAGGGAGTGTTATATTAAACCCTTCTCCAGTCAACAGTGGTGTCCCCAAGGCAAAGTTTTAGGACCCACACTCTATATAAATGACCTTTGCGATCACCTTATTAGCAACTGCGTCCTCTTCGCGGATGATGTAAAGCTATTCAACACCACCGACAATGCTACTGTTCTTCAAAGTGACCTTGATTATGTGTCTCAATGGTCAAACATTTGACAACTCAAAATCTCGACCAACAAATGCTCTGTCCTACACATTGGTAAAAAAATCAATTCACCAAATACAAAACTAGGCGGATATGACATCGCTGGTGACCCTCACTCTGTCAAGGATCTCAGAGTACTCATATCAAATGACCTAAGCGCCAGAGCTCACTGTAACAGCATTGCCAAAAAGGCATTAAGAGTTGTAAATCTAATCTTACGAAGCTTCTCCTCCGGAAATATTGAATTGCTAATGAGGGCATACAAAACCTTTGCTAGACCAATACTCGAATCTGTCTGGAATCTGCACTGTATATCAGACATTAATACAATTGAGCAAGTCCAGAAGTATTTCACAAGAAGAGTACTACACTCCTCTGCTCGCAACAGAATACCCTATACCACCAGGCTTGAAATTTTGTGCTTGGACAATCTTGAACTACGTGGCCTACGGTTGGACTTAAGCGTAATACACAAAATTATCTGCTACAATATCCTACGAGTCAATGACTACTTCAGCTTCAACCACAACAATACAAGAGCACACAACAGATACAAACTCAATGTTAACCAATCCAAATTTGATTGCAGAAAGTACAACTTCAGCAACAGAGTGGTCAATGCCTGGAATCCACTACCTGACTCTGTTGTTACATCCTCAAACTCCCACTCCTTCAACCTCAAACTATCCACTATTGACCTCACCCCATTCCTAAGAGGTCTGTAAGGGGCATGCATAAGTGCTCCATTGTGCGTCCCATCCCTGTCCTGTTGTCCCCATTTATTTTTACCTATTTCCTGTATTCTTACTCATGTTTATACTTATACCTTTTATCTTGTAAGCGACTGACAAATCAAATAAATAAATTAAATAAATAAATAAACTTGCCTCCTGGAATTATGGGTGATCCATCGCTTGAGGTTTTTCAAGAAAAGATTGGAAAGCTATTTGTCTGGGATGAATAGAGGCTCCTGCCCTGGGCAGGGGTTGAACTAGATCTCTGAGGTCCCTTCTAGCCCTATGATTCTATAAGAGATTGGTCTCAAATCAAGTTTCCATGGCTAGGGATTGATTAGAAGCTGGGTTTTCCTGTTCCTAGTCCATCACTTTCACCACTATAATACAGTGACTGAGGGACACTTCCAGAGGTTTGAGTCCAAATCCTAATGGATATGCTCCTGATACATATGCTGAAAATAAGGGCCAGACACAGATGTAGTATTCAACAGGTTCTGACCAGTTCTGGAGAACCAGTAGCAGAAATTTGGAGTAGTTTGGAGAACTGGCAAATACACCACCTCTGAGTGGCCCCGCCCTCATCTATTCATCGCCTCCCAGCTGATTGGCTGGGTCTTCTTTTGTTACCCTGCACAGAAGAATGGAGCTGGAAAGCAGATTAGCAGGGTGGGGGGGAAATGGGGATTTTGCAGTAACCTTCCCCCAAGAGTGGGGAGGGAATGAAGATTTTACAGTATCTTTCCCTTGGAGTGGGGTGGGAATAGAAATTTTACAGTATCCTTCCCTTGCCATGTCCACCAAGCCACGCCCACTAAGCCCTAAGGTTGAAGAAGGTAGATTCTATACCTCTATAACAAAGCATTACAAAGAAAAATGGTAGACCATTGACAAGATAACACATTTAAAAGAGTTTTTATAAATTTTAGTCTTTTGCTTTTGTCTGTAAATCACCTTTGAAAGAAAGATGGAAACACTGTTTATAAATATTGCTGTGTGCAGAATGCTGTGTGCTAAAGAGATAGAAACGATGACCTGAATAAAGAAAGTGGTCATAACTTCAAGCTGAGTTACAAATATATCCCATATACTATTCAAATAATCATTGTTATAAATATTGAACATACTGATATTACAGTATCTATCATAGCCCAATTTATGAATATTATATCAGTGAATTCCAGCTCTCTGTCTCCTTACTATGCACTTGTGTATTGTACATAATTGCATACTTATATTAGTTGGAAGTAAGTCCAACAGGGTTTAGTGATCTTCAGGTAATAATTTTGCTCGTGGAAAAGACTCATGGTACACTAGCAATGAGTCATGCATGGTCCATTTGCATGAAAAGTACCATAGCTTATATCTCCTGTGAACGTATTTAAATATCACATTCGGCTAGCTGGGGCTTGTTAGCAGACTGCGAGAGACTATCTCAGTTTATATTTATTGGATCATTACATGTAGACAACCAATAGTAGTAAAACATAGCCATTTCTGTTTATCTATGTATAAGACTAATATTTTCCTCTTTTGTCTGGGCTAATAATGTTTTGCTGACTCTGTATTAGAACACTGGATTAAAATAAGTAGTGTATTCAAGAACTTTAAAACTTCGTTATTATTAGAAATTCCAGTGAATGCAAAAAATATGAAAAGGCTGAATAAAACATAGCTATAGAAATGCACACAAATAATAGAGAGATAAAATGTAAATGAACTGCTTGGTTTCACAGGATTCTCCAAATCTCATAATAAATCAATTAAACTTTGATAACAAAGCAAGCTTATTTATAAGCTTATTCCTTTTATTTTATAAAATGATAGCTATGATGATTTACTCCAGTGGTGAATATTATTAAATACTTCCAGGTACAGAAAAAAATGAAAAAAAAAGCAAGTCAACTGTTTTAAACCATTAGCTGTTTCACTGTTAATAATTACTTTTTAAACTCCTCCTTCTGGTATTGTGGTTGATAGATAGATAGATAGATAGATAGATAGATAGATAGATAGATAGATAGATAGATAGATAGACAGAGAAAGTAAACAAGGGAGATGCACATGGTAAACAAATGGACCCAACTGGCCGCAGTCTTCAGCCTTGCTTTCTACTTATCAGAATGTATGGTACAAGCTTGTAATTGGTTATATAGTACTTTTCTACTGGCACCCCTTATCTGCAGAAAACAAATCAGTTGACCCCTTTAATCCCTGCATGTGACAGAGATGAGCTTTTATGGCTTGGACAATTTACAGATAAACTGGTTATAAAAATTATTATGGGGCTAAGGAAAAACTCTGGAGCACCACTTTTGTTTCTAACAGTTTTGAGACAGGTGGCCAGAGAACAGCAGTCATATCTCCTTTTGAGTAGCTGAAAAGGAAACCATGCATCTTAAAAAAAAAGTAGAAATGTTGCGATTATTACCTTTATTGTCAGAGTACAGCGTGTGTACAATGAGATTGGCTGAGCCTCCCTTCGTGCACCCTCCCAACACAACTCACAGCAAGGACAGAAGTCCCTAACCTAGTCACAATCTTATTACACTATGTGACTTTGTTGTACAACACGCTGGCCCCACAAGTCTATCATATTACAGTATTTTGACATGAAGTTATTTTCTGTTCAGAAGTCTGACAGCCCACGGGTAGAAACTGTTCTTCAGCCTGTTGGTGTGGCTGGCTATGCTGCTATATCTCCTCCCCGATGGTAGAAGAGTGAAGAAGTGCTGATTGGGATGTGAGTCGTCCCTGAGAATTTTCCTCACTCTTCCAAGGCAGTGAGCCCTAGCGATGTCATCTAGTGGTATCAGGTAACAGCCCATGATGTTTTGTGCTGTGCTCACCACACTCTGTAATGTCTTTCTATCCACAGCTGTCAAGCCAGCATACCACATCGTAATGCAATATGAAAGAATGCTTTCTATTGTAAAATGGGGTCATCAGGTGTTGTTCCACTTTATTCTTCTTTTGCAATACCCAAAGCAAATGGAGTCTCTGTTGGGCCTTTCTGGGTTCTGTTGATTTTCCAGATAAGATCTTCGCTGAGGTAGACTCCCAGAAATTTAAAGGAGGAAATTCTCTCCACACAGCCCCCCTCAATGTAAAGTGGGGTGGTTTCTCTTTTCTTCCAGAAGTCTAACACCATCTCCTTTGTCTTGCTGATGTTCAGGTGCAGGTTGTTTTCTAAGCATCATGAGGATACATTTTGAACCTCCCCCTGTACACTGTTTCGTCTCCACCTGTAATGAGACCCAATATGGTAGTATCATATGTGAACTTATTGATCACAGTGGATGGGTCAGACCAGCGGTCGCCAACTGGTGGGCCGTGAGAAAATTTTGGTGGGCCACAGAAAAATCTCACCCCCAGAGCATCCCCACAAAGCAATTAATCCAGGCTGCACAGAAACACAAGGCTGCGCGGCCCACAGGGCCCGCGGGAACCCTCCCCACCCACTCACTCCTTACCTGGTAAACTTGCCTGCTAAATTGCTATTTTTCCTTTTTCTGACCATCATCTGTTCTGCTGTGTTGGGAGATTTAGATTAGCTAGGAAGCAGGAAATGGTTGGATTTCTTGCTTTTTAGCTAGTCTTTAGATCTTCGGCTCAGCACAGCCGAACCTCTCATAGGACTGAAGGTTTGCTTTTTGCAAGCAAATTCAGTGCAGACTCACGGCAAGCAAATTTGAGAGACTGAGCTAGCTGATGGCAGATAGATAGATCACTGAATGATTCTGTGAGCAACTCAATCTGCCTGCTTTGCCTGATTTTGGGTAAAAGTTGCTCCTTTTTAAATAAAAAATTCAATATTTACATGCATGGTGTGTTGTGAGTTAATTTTGTGAGTTTGCTTGCAAGCAAATTTTATGTGACAGACTGAGCTAGCCATGGCAGATAGATAGATCTCTGAATGAATCTGTGATTCTGTGAGCAACTCAATCTGCCTGCCTGCTTTGCCTGATTTTGGGTAAAAGTTGCTCTTTTTTTATAAAAAAATAAATATTTATATAAATATTTATAATATTTACATACAAGCCATGCCCAGCCAGTCACATGACCACCAAGCCACACCCACAAATTAGGCCATGCCCACAGAACCGGTTAGTGGTCCCTGGGATCTAAAATTATGAGTTTGGTGGTCCCTGAGGTCCAAAAAGTTGGTGATTTCAAGTCAAACCGTCCTTCACATTCTATCCTAGAGAAATTCAGCTTTGCTCCCATGATTCATCCTCTCTGAACATTGGTTGTTTCCAGTCTCCATCTTGCTTATATCATTCAAGCAATCTTTCTTTTTTTCTCTACAATGTGTTTTTTGTCCTTTATTCTTCCAGTGATTTCCCCCAGCTTCTTCAATGTCCCAAGGGAAAGGTAATTTTTTTTCTCCAATGGGTATGCAAAAGAGAATAAAACTTTTGAAGTATCTAAGTAATTAAGTTTTTGTCCTTAAATTTTTCCTTTTAATAACAGATCATCAAAATGGATCAGAATATTTAAGCTGTCACTTGTAATGTCCTGAAGAAATCCAAAGTTAAAAAATAGTAACAGAATACCTATAAATGTGCAGCGGAACTCAGTTCATCAGTCTCACTGCAATGGATTTTACATAGAGCAAATCAATTCTGTGAAACATATCCTTGCATACTAATTTGCAAATGATGCAAATTAGGACATTACTGAACTGACATGATGGTAATTGATACATATAACATACTCTCCCAGTCAACAGATATTCATAAGTAAGGAACATCCTGAAATATTTGTTAAAACAAGGTTTCACTGCAATGTCTTTTGGTGGAAGAAGGGGCTTTTTTCTTGCCAAAATGGAATTGAGATTCTTTCATAATTGTTTTGTGAAACATAATGTTCAAAAGATTGAGACTATTGCTGATTCAGAGTGGGCTACAGTCTACAGATATAACTAGCATTCAGTCTTGCAATAGATTTTCTTTCTTACTTTTTTTGCTTAAGAAAAGCACATTAAATGCAAAGTTCTGCATTTTACAAACCATTATAAATATTGGACTGATTGTTTCAAGCCCTCAATAATTTATGCAGTTACTGCATGATGCCTTCCATTTGCATTTCAGTTTGTATTATGTTTTCTCCGCTTCAACTTTTTCAAGTTCTCATTAAAGAAATATTGGTACTGCCAGAAACCTTATACATCCTACTATATTTAGCTCATAATTCACATTCTGTGTATAATTCAGGTGGTCTGTGTCCAACAATAGCAGATATATGTTCTAGCAGCATTTTTTTTCTGCCATGTTCCCATGATGAATTTTCACCTCACCCCTACTCTATTCTTGAGGAAGATTTAAGTCATCCTTAGATGTTCCAGTATTAAAGTAGTATTTTCTCTTTGAACCACAGTGTACTATCACCTGAGGTTTTTTATGTTCTCTCCTTCTTTGGCTCTATCAATTCAAGTTCTCCCCATGATTGTCTGCTGGGCCTCCAAGCTATCATCAGCTCTGGTTCAAAAACTGATGAGTAGAGCAAGATCTATCAACTATGGAACCTAACAGTTTTTAATCTCTTTTTGTGGTTCTTTTTGTGGTTCATATAACTGCTGGGATGATTATGAACTAATAATTAACATTTACATTAATAAACACTTTCCTCAACACATTCCTTGCCAACTTAACCTTACATTAATAAACACTTTCCTCGACACATTCCTTGCCAACTTAACTTTATTGATGTCATCCATTTGAGATAAAAATGAGCAGAAAATAATCACCCAAATAATAGAAATTACTTTACTTATATAGGCTGTAACAACAGAATCTAAATCTTGACAGACTTTTATTTTTCTCCCTCCAATTCCCTAAGAGTCGAGGTGGGCTAATCTTGAGTTCTTTCCTCACACCTTCATGCTTTTCCAACTGAGTTCATGTTTTTGTAATGCTGCCATGTACCTTCTTCAAGGCTGTCTCTATGCTCCTCTACAACTGCTGCTTGTTCTTCTAGGACTGGGTCAGACAGGTGGATTTCCAGTCTTAGTGGCAAAACTCTTATTCTCTAATTATAGGTAAAACAAAGTAAAACACTTTCCTACCCACCATCCATACATCAGCAGTTATTTGAGCCCATCATCTCCATAATTAGCCTCCAATAAAATATGAGACTGGTGGTCCCTGGGTCATCAAATTTGCTTTATTCCTTCTAAGCATAAGGAGGCATGGTAAGATTTACAGTAAAAGATAGACTGAAGGTAAAGTATAAAGTAGTACAAAAATTATTTCTGTTTGGCTTCTTGAATTAAGACTGGTGGGAATCTAGCATACTAATCTGTTGCCTTGGAACTATATATACTGACATATGTATGTATTTATGAGAGGGAGGCAAAGTTTTAGTTCTCTGAAAAAAGCTAAAATATAAATCACCTACTAAACCTTTGTGATTTTGCTTTCAATGACATTACTATGTACAGTCTTATTCTCTTTCCCTTAAGTGTGTGTGTGTGTGTGTGTGTATCCGGAATATGTGCCTACTTCTTAAAAAAGCTATCCACTGCCATAGCCAAACCTCTAAGCATAATCTTTGAAAAATCTTTCAGGACCAGCTCCTTGCCTAACCTATGGTCACAAGCCACAGTCATCCCCATCTTCAAAAAGGGAGACCCAAGCCTAGTTGAAAATTACAGACCAATCTCCTTATGCTGCGTCACCTGTAAAGTCATGGAATCAATTATTAACCAATCCATCATTCTCCACTTAGAGACAAACAACCTACTCTCCAATAAACAATTTGGTTTCAGAAAAAAACTATCCTGTAATCTGCAACTCTTACACTGCAAAAACATATGGACAACACAACTCGACCAGGGCAAAGCAATAGACGCAATCTACATAGACTTCTGTAAAGCCTTTGATTCAGTGGTACACGACAAACTACTCCTAAAAATAAAATCCTATGGTATCTCTGGACAACTGCATAACTGGATAGAAGCATTCCTGGCAAACAGACAACAAATGGTCAAAACTGGGAGCGTCCTATCAAATTCTGTACCTGTCAATAGTGGTGTCCCCCAAGGCAGTGTTCTAGGACCAACTCTCTTCATACTCTACATAAATGACTTCTGTGATCATATTAAGAGCAATTGCGTTCTTTTCGCTGATGATGTAAAGCTGTTCAATACCACAGACAATACTGCTACCCTATAAAAAGATCTTGACTATGTATCAGAATGGTCAAACAAATGGCAACTTCAAATCTCAACAAATAAATGCTCTATCTTACATATTGGCAAAAAAAAATCAGAAAATAAAATACAAGCTGAATAGTCAAGATCTTGTTGATGACCCAAGCTCTGTAAAGGATCTTGGAATACTCACCTCTAATGATCTAAGTGCTAGAGCCCACTGCAACTACATAGCCAAAAAGGCATTAAGAGTTGTTAACCTAATCCTACGTAGCTTTTTCTCTGGTAATATCACACTACTAACCAGAGCATACAAAACATTTGCTAGACCAATACTCGAATACAGTTCATCAGTCTGGAACCCACATTACGTATCTGATATTAGCACAATTGAGAAAGTCCAGAAATATTTCACAAGAAGAGTTCTCCACTCCTCTACTCGTTGTAGAATACCTTATGCCACAAGACTTGAAATTCTAGAACTAGAAAACCTTGAATTACGCCGTCTTCGGTCTGATTTAAGCATGGTATATAAAATCATACATTGCAATGTCCTACCTGTCAATGAATACTTCAGCTTCAACCATAATACAAGAGCACATAATAGATACAAACTCAAAGTTAACCGCACCAAACTTGATTGCAGGAAATACGACTTCAGCAATAGAATGGTCAATGTCTGGAATACTCTACCCGACTCTGTAGTTTCTTCCCCAAACCCCAAAAACTTTAACCTTAGACTGTCTACTATTGACCTCACCCCTTTCCTAAGAGGTCTGTAGGGGGCGTGCATAAGCGCACCAACGTGCCTACCGTCCCTGTCCTATTGTTTCTCTTATTCTTCTTTTATTTTTCTTATATGTACCCATTTCATGTATTCACAACTATGTATACACTTATACTTATTATCTTGTAAACAATTGGCAAATCAAATAAATAAATAAATAAATAAAATAAAATAAAATAAATAGAACTGCAGAAATATATCTATGTTCCCAAACAGTGCTAGAATGGTATCTAAAAGTAAAAGCAGTGTGTTATCATGTTTATATAGGCCTAAACCAAAATAATTTGCATTGTTTATTAGTGGATTGTATGTGTTTTACCAGAAGATATTAGTAAATTGTGCAAATTTAATTAATTATGGTTTACACCAGGGGTCCTCAACCACCGGGCCGCGGACCGGTACCGGGCCGTGGAGCACTCTCTACCGGGCCAAAAGATTTTTTTTTTAAAAAAATGGCGGCTTTCTTCACCTTCAGTGAATGCTGCTGGGATCGGGATCAAGGACACAAATGAAAGAAGGGGAGGGAGGAAGCAACCGAAGCCTGTCCTTCTCTCTGGGTCAGCTCTCTCAGTCGCTCTCTCGCTCCTCCACCAGCACAGGAAGAAACTGCTTCAAAGAAGCGGGGGGCTTTTCCTGTCGCCGCAGCTTCCCGAAGTGCCCGTTTCTCCCCACCCCACCCCGTCCGCCCGCCCGCCCTCCCGCCCGCGCGCCCTCGCGCGGGTTCAACCCAGTGCTCCGTTCTGCCTGCCTGCCTGCCTTCGTTAATGGTTGAATCGGAACAGCTTCGGCTGAGTAAAAGAGGCGAATAGTTATTATTCTCAGCCGAAGCTGCTCCCAAACAACCAGAAACTAAGGCAGGCAGGCAGGCAGGCAGGCAGGCAGAACGGGACACTGTGGATTGAAGGCGCGTAGCTGGCGGGTGGGAGTGGGGGTGAAACGGGCGCTCGGAATAGCTGCGGCGACAGGAAAAGCCCCCCCGCTTCTTTGAAGCAGTTTCTTCCTTGGATGGTGGAGCAGCGAGAGAGCGAAGCCTCCTTTCTTCTCCCCCCCCCCCCTGGTCCTTGAAAAAATTTTCTGCTTGAAACCAGTCCCTGGTACAAAAGGTTGGGGACCACTGGTTTACACAATACACAGTGGTTAAACAATCCTTTTGTTCTATACTGTACTATGGTAACTTAGTCAGAATTAATTACCAAAGCAACCATTGCCATTCATAAAACATTAAAATATGAAGGCACAAGTGGCATTATTCCAGAGGTGGTATTCAGCACCAGTTCTGGAGAACCAATAGTGGAAATTTTGAGTAGTTCAGAGAACCAGCAAATACCACCTCTGACTGGAAATTTTACAGTATCCTTTCCCTGCCACACACACCAAGCCATGTCCACAGAACCGGTACTAAAAAAATTTAAATCCCACCACTGCATTATTCCCTAACTTACTACTGAAAAAGCTAAATATCTACTGTGTTAATTTTTTAAACATAAAAAAAATCTAAAGTGATAGTATTTAAGTGTGTGAAAGTGTGATAAATGGGACTATTGAAAAAGTGAATTGTTTTACTTTTTTAGGAATGACTTTTACCAACATAGAATTGTGGTAAATCATTTAAAAAGAAGGTCAGCAAGGACCAAGGTAAATATCAAAGATTATATAAATTATTTAGCTACAATTACTAGATACCTTGATCCTTATACATCGAACAAATTGAGTACCCTACACTTAGATTTAGAATAACTTTATTGTCACTTTGAATGTACAGCATACATTAAAATGAAATTTTGTTGCATAAGGTTAAGTGACATGCATTTATCTGACTGCTGGCTTGTATTTTATCTCTGTATTTCATTTTATCTATTTTATCCCAGAATATGCATTTTATTTTTCTTATATTTTATTGATAAAGTCATAAGACAAATCAATTAATACATTAATCTATTCCCTACCCATTCCCTCCAGCTTCCTAAATATTTGTAATATCTCGGTTTCCTTCTATATTCTTTTTGAGCATGTAGAGATATTTTCAAGCAAAAATACATTTTCACTTTCTAAAAATTCATCAGCAAAGACTATTTGTTCCCAGTACAAGGACAATGCAACTATCATTTCTGAAGGACAAAAATGCACGTTGTCAGTTTAGGGCTAGTCTGCTGACAAGGCACCCTGTATTTATCTTTTCCTGCCTTGGATGAAAAGTAAAGTATTTGAACCTTTGATTGTGCAAGTAAGGCTGAATAGCCTGTCTGCTCTGTTTCATTTCATTGCAGACAGATGCCTCCGTTCCAATTAGCTAGTGTGTCTAGTAGAGGGCATGCCTCCTCTCCTTTTTTTCAGGGCTATTTCATCCTGTGCTGCTGATCAGATTCAGCCCTTCTAAAGGGGCCTTCCTCTGTAAAGCCCAAATAAATGTTTTTTTGATCAGAAAGGAAGGCTGAAATGCACACAAACACACAAACTGGTGAAACAGTATGTTTTTTTTTTTTTAAAAAAAAATGCAGGTAGTCATTTAACTAGCATAACTGGGACCAGAATTTCTACAGCATTTCCACAGGTGCGGTTATGAAGCATGACCTCATGTGACTATGTCACTTAGCAATGACAGATGCAGCAGTCCCAGTTACTATTAGTAAGCAGCAACCTAGGTGATCATGACTTTTGACTTCCTGCTGAATTTCCAATGTCTCTGCTTGTGGGAAGCAGCATAGGTTTGCAATTCATAATCGTGTAACTGTGGAGTGCTACAATGGTCAGAAATCTGGGCCACTTGCCAAGAACCAAAATTGCTCTTAAGAATACTATGAAGCTCCTCCTAGAACTGGTGTACTTTCATGTATTATTTTGTAATTTCAGCTCCTACTTATATTCTAGCTCTCTTTCCAATTGTTTCATCACTTTTAGTTTGTCAGAGGATACCATATGCTAAATAAATAAATGTCAGAGAAGGAAAAGGCTTATTAGGCTCTATATTACAGAAGGAAATACCTAGGATTAATTGTATCAACTGCATCTCTCAGTAACAGAAATCGGTTAAGACTTTGACAGAAGTAACACTTGTGTAAACTGCTTTAAATAATTAGAAAAACAATCCATTCACAGCAAGTTACTTTAGGTGGTTCCCATCCATGGGAAGTTTGGAAACTCATTTAAATTTGCCCCAAAGAGTAAATTAGGCTGTACATAAATTTAATGGTAAAATAAAATAAAAATAAAAACAATAATAATGAACTGAAAATGGAAGGGATTTGAAAACACGTTCTCAGCCCCCCCCCCTTCTCCAATCTGTTCTTCTTAAAATAACTGTTCCATTTTCTTACAGAGAATTAAGTCCTGCCGTGGAAACCTACAGATAAAAATTGGGTACTAAAATGAATATAACCAGTTGTCAATATAAACCAAATAGATGAAACATGACGTTGTGAGAATCTTGTATTTTGCTGTGAAAAGCTTGACAGTTCTGATTCCCCCAGGATTAAAAGCTACTTAAAATTTATTCTTGCTTCAGAGATTTTTCACAAAAGATACAAATACAATAACTACCATTAAAACAACACTTCACACTGTTAGCTAATTTTGTTGATTGGATTTAAAGCTCACTTTTTTCCTAGGAGCTTAAAGGTGACATATATGGATAGGGACTTTTTCCCACAAGAGTAACTCTGTGATGTGTCCTGGGCTGAGGAAAGGGCCTCTCATTCATGTTTTTGTCATGTTACAAACCAACTATGTGTAATTTATAAAGTCAAATATAAAAATATAGAATGTAATCATAATATGGATATTAATCATAAAAAAGACTTTATCACATTTCATGCCAAATTACAATGCACGCATGCACACACACTTTTGATTCAATGAAAAAATATTTCTTTTGTTATTACAAATTACATTATTATACAGTAATTGTAAATTATTACATACAAAATGCAACATAAATTATCTAAGCACAACCTAGAAGATGTAGAAAGCTGCCAACAAGGATTGTTCAAACCATTGTTACATATCCAGTACTGGTAGCACTTTCTAGGATTTCAGAAAACACTTTTTGCTGTCCAAAAGTTCTCCATTTTTTTTTAACTTACAAGAGCTATTTTCAAATACTGGAAGTGCAACTTACGTAGAAACCTGGAGAGCAACTATAGGTAGCCCTCAACTTACAACCACAACTGGAACCAGAATTTCCATTGCTAAGCAAAGTAGTTGTTAATTGAGTCACACCAGATTTTGTGACCTTTTTCCATTCACAACAAGTTACTTTAGGTGGTTCCCATCCATGGGAAGTTTGGAAGCTCATTTAAATTTGCACCAATGTCAGTGAATCACTGCTGTTCTTAATTTATTATTAAGCATAAGATGAATCACATGGTCATGAAGTGAGTCCAGCTTGTCCCATTGACTTTGTTGGTTGGATGCCAGATGTGGAAAAGTTGCAGATGTGATCACATGACCCTAAGGCATGGTAACCCTTTTTAAATACATGCTGGTTGCAAGCACCTGATTTTTGATCATGTGACCATGGGGATGCTGCAACAGTTGGAAGTGCAATGACCAGTTATAAGTCACTTTTTCAGTGCCACTGTAACCTCAGTCGCTAAATGAATATATGTCAAGGACTATCTGCATAGAGAAAACTATTGTCCTCACAATTTTGACCTTCTCAGAACGTTTGGGAAACTGGATGTGTATCTTCTAAATTAGGGGTGTCAAACTCATGTCATCATGGTGGTGTTATGTGATGTATCAGAACTTTCCCCCCTTTGCTAAACTGGGCGTGGCCAGTGCATGACACATTCAGCCCATGGGCCAGGAGTTTGACAGCCCTGTTCTAAATGAATAAACAAGAAGGCCAGTTTTATTATTTAAATCACCAATTACTGTCTTGTCTATGGAGATTCTTGGTCAACCAAGTCATGGTTATCCTGAAGGTGCTTTTTCAAGAGGCAACTAGATTTTCTGAACCAGAAAGTTGCCTCTTAAAAAAGCACCTTTGGGTCAATTAATGTCTTATTTTGCTATACTTGAACCTCAATGCAGCTTTTAATGAGGTTTTAACATTAAAACATTTATTGCTGCACTTATTTTATAAACTGTGTAAATAAATTAAGTTAATAACTGGGTGGTTCTGTTTAACCGACATAAAACATCAACGTTTGTCAACGTTTGAGACATACATTGATTTCAGGCCATGTAGCACATTTGCAAAATTCTAAGATAATTTAACTGGGTATTCAAAGCAATCATGTCAGATAAACCAGTAAAATAATTCTTAAAACAAAATATATCAACAGTTTAATTAAAGTAACAATTCAGCTGCTAGACACTAACATTAGTAAACAATACATATAAATCAGCCAAAATAAATTACAGTACTATCAATAAAATATTCACTATATGAATGCCAAACTAGTGGTTATGCCAAACCTGTTGTACACTCTGTTTGTAAAGTAAGCAGGACTATAGTGTAGGACATAGGATAGTTTTTAATACAGTTCATGGTGACCTTTTTCTAAAGGCACAAGGGAGGTATTAATTCCTGGAAGCCTCTCAGACTTGAATTTGTGGAATAAAGCTTTTGAGAGCAGAAAATAAGAGGAACTATTTGAACTTTAAAAAGGAAATGAACCAAAATTAGAAAAAAAAATATTAGGAAAAACTAGTTTAGGCAAGATGATGGTAGTACAAAGCTATGCATGGCAGCTAGTAAGTATGTTGTATGCAGAAGATCCCCCAATTCACTTGACAGCCTGGAGAAAATAATGAATTCAGTCATTAGAAGCTTTGAAGTCAGTATCTTATGCATCTCTTCTCTACTTCAGGGAAAAAAGTACTTTCCTACCTGTGGGAATAAACTTTGACTTGGGTATTGGGTAATGATTAGTCTAAGACCTTATACATACATGTCTGCCTAAAGGTCACTGAGATAAAGCAAGGAAATTAAAAGCAAACACTAGAAACAATTAAGCAGCTCAGACAACTGTAAACAAGTCTGTGTACTATATCTAATTATTGTAATCCACATTGTGATTATGCTTACTATGTACTAAAATCTCAATAAAAGGGAGCACTGGAATTTACTCTGGACTCCCATCCCGAGTACACATGCTTGTGTCTCATTCTTTCCATGGGAGACTACCACACCTACCCTCAGTCTTCCCATAACCTATTTGCATCTTACTGAGAATTGTGGAATAGCAATATGGTTCAGTTTTTATACATTTCATATTTATAAATTCAGTAAATATTGCACTGTTACTATTTGCCACATTTTCATGTTCTACAACCCATCTCTCTCTCTCTCTCTCTCCCTCCCTCCCTCCCTCTCTCTCCATTTTTTGAACTTGGCTGATTTTTCCTGTTTGTAAGTGATATGATTTTTTAACTAAACTGCTTGCATTTCCATAGCTTTTTGAAAGGAATCACATTGATGGATAGTCAAATACAATATAATTATTCTTATTTTTAACGATCACTATCTCAACAGGCAGTTGTGTAGGTTTTTTCCCAGGGAAGTAAATTTTCATGACAATTTTATGCAGCTGTTTTCAGGTATTGGCTTAAACCACAAATTCATCATTCCCCCATGTCTCTCTTTTCCAGACCTATAACATATGTATAATAATAAAATATTGTAAGGGATTTATTTCCTAATATAAATACTTCCAAGCCTTTTCAGGGATTGAATTACTCCCAAGTTGCTTAAGGGATTTCTACTAAGGCAGACGCTAGATATGCTTCAAGATTGGAGAATATGGTTTAAATTATTTCCAATATAAATGATCTATTATGATAACCAAGTGGGCCAAAAATGACAGCCATCTAGTTATACCATAAGTGGTCTAAAATCATGACATTCTCCATGGAATGAATTCAAACTTAGTTGCCATTTTTGGCAGCAATAAAATATTAGACATTTGTAAAAATATTTCATTTTAACATGGGAATGTAAAATAATGATCCAGTGATCAAGTTCCTATATTCTATGGAAACAGAATACAGTTGTCCCCTCTGATTATGTAAGGTGCTGTAAGGAAATAATGTAAAATTATCCAATTCTATTCTATTTATAGAATACTCCAGATTATCATGTAGAATATCAGACAGCAGGAAATGAAATGCTCCCCAAACTATCAAATTAATAGTATATCAGCTACACTTACAAATTGAAGCATGCATCTATAACTGCTACCTAGAATGGTACATGAAATAGTCTGCATGTAGTACTTGATATTCCCTTTTTCTAATTAGAAAATCATTTGTATAATTTTTAATTAATTGGATATTTGCAGCAATTGTAAAGGAAAAGGAAATGCAAAACCATAATGTAGACTATGATTTCCACTCCTAACAAGCATCACTCTAAAACTTGTTTTTCTTGCATGTGTTCTTGTTTATTATATGCTACGTCAGAAACAGTTTTAGTACTGTACTCTTGCAACACTGATTTTCGGCTATTTCTCAACTCACTTGTCAGGAAAAGGGTACAATGTTCTAATGTGGAACATGGGAGCCGACCTTATGCTGAGTCAGATTATTGGCCTTTGTAGCTCAGTATTGTTTACAGTGGCTGGCAGAGCTCTCTGTAATTTCAGACTAGAATATTTCCGTTTTCTTTGTGGAATTAATCCTGGCATCTTCTGTGCACAAAGGATAAGAACTGCCACTGAATTTCAGATCTTGTCTTGATATTGGAAAACTTGTTATAAATTCTATACAGATTAGTGATTGCTGTATATCTGGTACAGATGATAGTCCCACAGGAGTATCTGGTACAGTAATTCTGGTGCTTGTTACTTATGATACTCAGATACATTTATGTTATGGTCTCCCATCTTTTTTATAATTGGTAAATCTGGAATCCAAGTGTTATCCTTCCATCTAGATAAAATCTTGAAATCCTAAAATATTGTTTGTTATCAAGCAGGGTGTAGCTCAACTGCAGCACCTTTAATATGTGGAGACTTCAACAAGCTGACTGAGAAATTTTGGGAGTTGATGTTCATCCATCTTAACATGGCTAAGATTGAGAAATACTGGTTTAGAAGAAAAGGAGACATTTATTCATAAAGAAACAAGACCTGAAGAAAAAGTATTATGGTAAAATATACTACCCTAAAGCACATTTTATATAAAGTCTTTCTTGTATGTTGTGAACTTCATTCCAACACCAATGTTTTTTCTCCCACTCTGATAATTTAAACAATCACATTTTTTTTCCATTTGAAACACCCTTTTCTTTGTGTTTTAAAAAAGTTAATGAAGTCTGATTGGTTTGAATAAACTCTATTTTATTTTGAAGTTTTGAGCAGTCCAAACAAAATGTTGCCATTGCGGCATAAATACAAAAAGTATTTAAAGCACATATTTGACAGCCAAAAATATGGTATGAAATTAAAAATGAAAGTTTGTAGGAGTGGTAGAATGTTTGACTTTGTAAACAAGAGCTCTACAAAAAACCACTTTCACATATAAAGGGTATGCAAGCTTTCTGTACATAAAATAAAAACCTGAAATTGGACTTCAGGTATTTATCAAAAGATAAAAATTTGAATTCTGAAGTAGCAAACGTATATAGGCACACATCATCAGTATTCTGCTAGATTGTAGAATTTATAAAACCTAATAAAAACAAAATAATCTACAGATTACAGGCTGCAGTTATATCATACAGATTTGAGAGAGTTAAAAATGAGAGGTCACAATATCTTCCATCAGTTCTAAAATTATAGTGTTAGATAGTCATAGAACTACATTTCAATGATAAATTACTTTTAATAAGTACATTTTATGCTTTTTGAGAAGAAAGGAAAGCATTGGAAACCTACTAGGTATAAGTAAAGCAGATTACTAAGTACCTCACATACAATCTCAAACTTTTTTTTTGCATGGTGGAATAATAACCCTTTCATATAAAATTTTAGATTGATAACCAGCCTACTGAAAATGTCACATTAGCTTTTTTATCATTTAAAGTGTCAAATTTGAGTCAAAGATTTATGTATGCTTAACAAAACTTTGCTTACAATTAGATAATAACATTATATAAGAAACCTACGAGTTATTCCTTGATTTAATGTCATTTTACACAGAGTAATAAAAATCTGGCAAGTGCAAGTTTTATTACATAATCTACTATGGCTTGTTTCTGTGCTACACATTAATAGATATGAATATACACATCCATACAGATACACTTCTGGCACTGGCATTACTGTAGTGCCACCTTCTGGTTAAATTTGTTTTATTAAGAGAGTTGTATTTATGGTATCTACTGCAGCAAAAAACCAGATGTCTAGTAGAACGAGCTCATTTATAAGTCACAAACATGTATGCCTTTTAATACACTTTTGTCAGCTAAAGATGCTACCAGACGCCTTTTTATTTTACTGTTTGTGTCTGTCTTGTCATTTTTCAGAATAAAACAAAGTTCCAAAGTATATTATGCACATGGAAAAATCCTCTTTTGAAGTTTTAAATCCATTATTTCATTCAAAAAGATAAACAGGAACATAACTACACAACTGAGGATTAAATTATGTTCATGTTATGTAATTATTTAACCAAATTGTATATGCCTAGAGAAAAATGGGTAATTCTATTAGTTCATCTTATAAATTCAAAGCTGGATGCAAATATCAAAAGCCATAAAAGACTAGTACATGGAAAATGTATAGTCTTTTCTTCAAACTATCAAAAAAATGTGGGGCAATCCACTAATATTTTTGTTAATTTTTTTGTTTTTTATTTCAACCCAAGTGGGCACTGGGTATCAACATTCCTTTGGTGGGAAATGGTACTTAGGGAGCTTTCTGAAAATATTCCATTAGGTTTCTGCTTCTTCTTTTAACCTCCCCTGAGGTCCCTAATCTGAATTCAGGCTGAAGCTAGGATAGCTCATTAAGGCAATTTTGCTAAAGGTCATCAACATTAATCTTGAATTAAGGGAGTGTTTCCCAATCTCAGCAACTTTTAAGATGTAAAGATTTCACTGATCAGAGTTCTCCAACCAACATGTTGGCTTGGGAATCCTGGGAGTTGAAGTCCACATATCTTAAAACTGTAGAAGTTGAGAAATGCTGGACTAAAGCAAACAAGTACCTTTCAGATTCATGTTTAGCAAGTAATGCACTAATTAAAAAAAACTACAAGGAATCAGGATGCAAAAAGAAAGTTACAATTGTCCATACCTTGTTAAATTAATGTAATTTTTTCTGGGATTCTGTAGTCACTGCCTTAAGAAGGGAACAATGACGTTGTTTATAAAGAATTGCTGACAAGCACAACATACATACACACACACAGATATAACTATTTCTCCTTTGAACCTAGATATTCCACCACTCATGTCACAGCATATATGAAATGACAATGACAGTAAAAATACTTAGGATGACTT
This sequence comes from Notechis scutatus, assembly GCF_049901735.1. NCBI lineage: Eukaryota > Metazoa > Chordata > Lepidosauria > Squamata > Elapidae > Notechis > Notechis scutatus. The sequence goes on from NC_142012.1 coordinate 134,133,532, forward strand.
TATTACTTCATCACATCCCTAATTCTTAATATATCCATCATAAATGCATTTTTCTGAAGGCAGAGTATAAAAATTTTACCAAAGAAGTTTATATTGTTTTGAATTATGCCCAAATAAATGCTAGCTAAGAGACTTTGTTCATCTAGCAAAGTCATATGTGCCTTAAGCAACTGCACGATCAGAATACCGCATGATCATGTACTGAGTGGGATCTACTTTATAATGAACAATAGAAATGTGGGTTCATAAAGCTGGCATGCTTAGAACAGCTTATGATTTTGAAATATTCATTTTTAAAGACTTGTCAGATTAGAGTTAGTAAGTAATCATGATTTTACCTACATTTTAAGCTTGCCCCAAAGTTCTCTGACTCATCACCTTTGGCGATTGTTGTTGGAATGCTATCATATGGTGTTAATGGTGATTGCACATTTGGAGGGGAGGGGGACTTGGTTATCTGAATCTACCTGAGTGTAGAAATAGAAATACATGAAGTCTATTTTTCTAGAAATTTCTTCATAACAAAGTAATATTACTCAATTTTATCATTTAAGACAGCAAACATGTATAGCCTATTGTTTACTACTAATAACATCTTTGTCAGTAATATTTACAAGCAAGAAATTTGTTGGGGAATCCATTCCTTTAATGATAAGTTTTCTTCATTCATCTTCAACTAATAATTGTATGTGTCATGTATATTAATACAGGTAGTCCTCAACTTATGACCATTCATTTAATGATAGTTTGAAGTTACAATGGTGCTGAAAAAAATGATTTATAGTATGTCCTTGAATTTACAACATCACATCATCCGTGCAAGTCACCTGATCACAATTTGAGCACTTGGTAACAGGCTCACATTTACAACAGAGGCAGTATCCTACAGTCGTGTGATCATGATTTGCAACCCCCTAGCAAGCTTCCAATAAGTAAGTCAATGGGAGAAGCCAGATTTGCTTAATAACTTTGGTTAGCAATCAAAATTTCAGCCCCAAATGTGTTCGTAAATCAAGGACTACATGCATAACAAGATCAGTCTCATTAAAGAAAATTATTTTCTGCTAAAAAGGTCCAGCAGAATGATTTGTAACAAGAGGTACATTTTAATACAACCATCAAACTAAATATTGCAAGTCTATAGGAAACATATCTGCTACAGAATAGCCTGGGAGAAACTATTTTGACAGTTGGCTATATTCTCAGTATCCCTGCAATATTTTAAAGTAGCCTGCAATAAAAAAATTGAACAATTTATAGAAATAAATTTTACGCCTTCCTCGTGCCCCTATGTTTCACTTCTCTGTATTATACAGTAACAAAATATATACAATAAAGGGAACTAACCATGATTTAAGCCAGTTGCCTTTCAGCTATAATTCTATTTAGAAACAACTGACTTAGAAATAAATCTTTCTACATTCTTTGTAACTTCTGAATAGGCAAGAGTAGGATTGCACCATTACAATTTTTTAATTTTCTTAAATAAAAAAATCAAATGCACTAATGATACACATTTTTAGAATATTTTCTTTGAACTAAATACCCGCAAATGAATTCACAAGCTTGTTTCTTGGTATCACTAGCTAAATTTGCAAATAAAAATATGCAAATATTCAATTAGAAAACAGTAATACATAGGCAGAAAATTTGCTTGGAACAGAAGGGCTGTAGTTAAAAAACTGAATGTAGGATTTTTATATTAATTATATAACACTAAAACAGGTTACTTGTAATACTGTGAATAGTGTTTGTTAAAGACAACAAAGTTACTATGCCTTAGTGAAAACCAACTATTAAATTATAGCAAATGATATTGTATAAATGTTAAAATAAATTTTAAGGATTATACTTTGAGGGGGGAAAAAAGAAACATTCATTTTTCAAGTTCTGCACAATGCACCAGAAATTAAGCAAATAATAAAATGTTATTTCTTCAGTTAATTCCATTAGCATTTTTTTTTTGATACGGTCTTGAAGTATAGTGAAGTTTGGCATTTAGTTGATGCAGATTTTAGCTCAGGTGAAGTAACTCTTACAATAATTCAGTTTGCTGAAGTCTAACATAATGCTGAATTATTAAATTATTTGCCACTATTCAAGGGTTGGTTCATTCTCGGTTCAAAATAACACAATCTAGAAATACTTTTAAGTCCTACTAGGATTCATCAGGATTCATCTAATAGGATTCATACAGGAGAACAGAAGTAAATCTTACGCAGATCTTAACATTCTTCTATTTGTACAGCAAAAATAAGTAGGTTATTAAAATATGCACCTACAGCACACTGAATCCCAGGGTTAGTTGTTAAAATTATTAGAATTTTGTTCTTTCTGTCCTGCCCCCATTTATACAAATGAAGATTTCTATGTTTTTAGAGGGATTTAGGGATTTACATTTGCTCCTGAAACCCACTGAGGTAGTAAAATGGGAAGCTTAATGTAAATCTTCACCTTTCATTTTATTTCAATTGCAAAATGGACTTTTGGATACGAGCATGAATCAGGTTTATCCTGACATAGCCTTCAAACTGCTTTAGGAGAACATAACTCTACAGCCAGTAATGGATTTACACCTTGCACTAAAAAGTTAAAACTTCCTTACACCAAGCCTTCTCTGCTCGCTGCATAGAAGTAAAAAAGTTAACATGTTAAGAGGAAATTGCAACTGAAGTATGACATATTAAATGCAGTCCTCAAGAACAACTTGCAAGAAATACCATATAACAAGCCAGGAGAAGTGTAAATGATTGCCTATCAACAGTCTTCCACTTTGTCCACATATGCATATAGTTGATATATGGGTGATATACCTGGATGATATATATATGTGTGTATATGTGTGTATAGCTGCTCTCTGTCATTCAGAATGTTTATGGTCCGTTGCAAATTTTTGGTCTTTCATTTCCCTATAGTCAGATAGTAGTGCTGCTGTCTATTGAGCAAGTAGACTACCACTTCATAGGTAGTCATCATTATAGCCGTGTTTGGTATTTGTCTTATTAAATGTGTGGCTAGGCCACGGTAGAAAGAACTATAGCCTTCTTCTTGCATAAGCAATGACAGCGTCTGGAAAAAGGATCGGTACTTTGTTCCTTCTTCTCGTAGTCTTGTTCGTACAACCTCTGCATTAAAGAAAAAGGAGAAAGTGTCATATTTGATAACTGTATTTTATATAAAAATCTCAATTTCTAAGCAATATTCATAAGTAATCACTATACAAAGACCAGGAAAACAAATTTCATCTCTGTTTGATTCAATCCACATTCAACAACCTTTAGCTGCATGTATGCTTTAATCAATACTGCTTTCTCCAGGAACAAAGCATGTAAAGTAATGGCCAACAGACTGTGAATTTGATCCATCAGGTCCAAAATAATTAAAGCCATTTACCATCTTAGATTGGCTGACAGCAACAGACTGTGAATTTGATCCATCAGGTCCAAAATAATTAAAGCCATTTACCATCTTAGATTGGCTGACAGCAATATAATACTTCTTTCCTTCATCCAATTATAATACTTTTCTAAGTGATCAGCATATTTTCATCAGAGTTTGGGCCAAGATCCATAGTGATGCTCAAAATCTTGAATGACTTGCAATTAAAATAAATCAAGAGTATTTCAAGTAATAGCTTTAACTATTTTGCCTAGGCTACCTGATCCTTGTTCAGGTCCTTGTTCAAATATCTTCTTAAACTTTACTACAAGACAGAGATCATTCTCATTTTGGCTACCTCTCCTTGAAATGATCTTTCCAAGAAATAAAACCTGTTACTTGCATTTTGTCTTTTTCAGAAACTAGGTAAAGATATTCTTGTCCTGACCATATATATTTAAATGTCTGCATTACACCGGAATAATGACTTTTAACTGCGTTAAAGGTATATTTCTTGTATGACTTATTAATTGTATTTTGTTTTTGGTTTATAATGTTTTAGAAATATCAGTGATGAATATTTTTTATTAATTATGTCTGGCTAGCATTTTTATCAGTTTTCTGAAAACTGCATGTTTTAAAGAAGATGAATATGGTCATCATTTAACCCAAAAAACTTTAACATAGTCTATGATTTATTGCAATATATGGACTGTGATGCTAACTTATTTTGTTCTAAGCAAATGATCCTTACCATGTGGATAGGCTATAGATGTAGCACAGGTTTTGGAAGTGGCTGCAGCTGCCATCATACTAACAAAATCAGATGCTTTTTTGACAGGCTCATCCTCTTTATCCATCCCAGAAGCAGAATTACATTCCAAGATTTTTTGTTTAATATTCTCATAAATAACAAAATGAATAACAGTCTCTGATATGCCTGCGTAAGAGGCAGACATCCCTCGGTAAAAACCTTTAATTCCATCTGACCGATAAACTTTGCGTACACATTCAAAAGCATTCATCCGCCTTTCTCCACGATTCCTAAAATGGAAAACAAAACAAAAATAAAAATTATTTCAAATCTGAATAGTTTATAATATTCTACCAAGAATCAGCATAACATACTCCATGCAGCAAAGTGGCCCAAAGCTTTCAAAGTCCTCACATTTGCATATTGTTTCATGCAATCATTTATACATTATCAATGATCAAAGAAAAGATACAGCCTTTCACCTACATACAATAGCTTGACTACATTAACCCTGATTAAATAGTTCAACTAGAACTAAATGCCTCAATGTGTTTCAAGGCACAGGACTACTGTTTACTGGTAGTTCTTAACTTATTACCATAATGGAGTCCTTCCACAATGTTGGTAAAATGGATTGGTCATATGACTGACTTGATTTTATGACTTTCCTGCAGCGAACATTAAGTGAATGCTGTGGTCAAACTATTTCAAACCAAAGATTCGCAATGGGTATGATTTTGCAAAAACCTGTAAGTGCTAATTGTTGGCAAAACTTTTGTAAAACTCGATCTTGTGACCACTGGACACTGCAAATAGTTCTAATGCAGCTATGTTGCCAAGTCCCCAAAATTTGGCCATGTTCGCATAGCTTTTTATATTCTTTAATTCTGATAGACACATATATGATATCAATCAAGACTAACATTTCAATCTTATTTCTATATGTCTGGATGCTCAGATAAATATGTAAGAAAGGCTTCTTGAACCATGTTATTTATTCATCAAGTTGCCAGTATTACAAGTGAAAGCCTTATGACTGATGCATTTTGAATCAAAATTCTTCCATTTAAGATAATCCTTCTTTAAAGTCAGTATTTTATTTGTGTGCCTTCAAGTCAGTCTTGGCTCCTAGTGATTGCCTGGATTAGTCCTTGAAGTTTTTTTAGCTCTATGTTTGGAACTAAGACATAGAGGGGCAGACCTAAAGTCACATAGCCTACTAAGACAAAACATAAGCAGAAAAGTTGCTATTTCGGAACCTTTGTTTGAATTGCAGACTTAAGATTACTGCTCTCAATATTTTTTCCAGGCCATTTAGACTGTTAAGAAGCCACTATAACATGTATTATTGAAAAGTTCTATGATCCAAATCATTGCCAATCAACAATTTGCCTCAGGTTTCTTGCTAATATATGTTCATAGAACCACAAAATAAAAAAATAAGAACTCAGAGCATTTATAGATCTAAAAAAATTATGATTCGCATTAAAAGGATTAAAATATATCTTAACTCATACAGATGATATTTCTAGTCCATGTAGTAAAAGGTCTGATGATACCCAGTTACATTTTACAGCTTCAGTTATCAATATTGTCGATGTACATTCTAGAATCTAGAATCTCTTCTATTATGTAGATAATATAAACTAGATACTGAAAATAAACGTTTTAGGCACATGAAATGTGTTTTTTTGAAATACTGAAGTAAAAAAGATGTATCAATTGTCAGCAAGTCAACAGGTTCATTTTAAAACAGACATAGGACAGTAGTTAATGATGGAATCTTATTGGTTCCTTACATTAACTTTTTATAATGAAACTTTTGACCAATTTTATACATACTGATCTACTTATATTTTCAAAAGATCATTTGAGATTTTACCTTGCATCAAGTTGTAATCGTGTCTTTACTAACCAAATTGGATTAGTTATGGTGATTGCAGTAAAACCTAAACAAACAATTAAAGAAAAAATTATTTTTTCTAACATCATGGCAACAATAGGCTAAACTACAACATACACAGCAAGAAGATATAAAGTGACTTGTACTATGTTTATTGTAAAAATTCAGAAATAATTATCTGCCAACATTTTATTACTAAAAGTCCACAAGGCAAAAAATACTCTGCATGATTTCAAAAATGCATTTGTTATTCAAAAATTATTAACCATAGGTACATTTAATTCAGCTTGTACCATTCTATTCATATAAATTTCATTTGGCACCTGTCCCTCAGTTTGAAACAAGGCCAGCTAAATCTAAATAGAATCCATAAAAGTAAATTGCAAATAACATTAAACCACATCAATAAATTATTCTCTGTGAATTTGCTTTATACATTGAAAATTCAAAGCAGAACATAAAAATATGCTAACTAAACAAGTCGGACAACTTCCTCTATATAAATGCTTGAAATATTTGATAAAAAAGAAGTTGGATATCATACAATTTATGCCAGCAGCTACTATTTAACATTCAAAGTGGGCCACAGAAATTCTCATACACAGAAAAACAAATTATTAGAATGTGAATATTTGTATAATGTGACCTATTAAGCAGGCAAGATAACAACTATTCAAAGTTCCAGTAAGATGATATTGCTGAGACTACTAGATAAAAGTTTATCTCACCCACTGCAGAATCACAAAACACGGAAAGCAGAAGGCTGAAAGGGCAGTTTTAAATAGCTGTTCAGTTACAAGATTAATATAAAATGCAACATTTGTAAGGTGACATAGAAAGGAGAATACATTTTACTAGTTTCTGACCACCCATTTCTTTATTGGAAAGAATTCCACTATTCTTGCTATCACAAATCCTACTTTCTTCCTAAAGAAAAAGGATATAAGGATCTTAGAGTCAGTATCGGGTTATCTTTTTCAAGATTTTGTGCACATTCCAAACCAGAGAATGTAGAAACTTGATTTGCTAATGTCATATATAGAGCTTCTATATAATTTCTACAATTGTTCACAGCATAAAAATTATATTTAGACAACAGCACAATCCTATATATGTCTATTCAGAAGGAAGTCCCATTCAATGATGTATTATTTATAAAAAGTATAAATAAAATGACCAAACAATTTTGAAATTAATCTATTTTTTAAAAAACCATACAATTTTTTAAAAAATCATGGTTTTGAGCGCAAGCATTTTAATTACTTTCTTATTTATAAAATTATCTTAGAATGCTTCAAATAAATTAGTAACATTCTCATTCTCCCAATGTTATAATTTTTAAAAAGTTTATTATTTCACCTCTTTCATGAGTTTTTCCTTCAAAAAGTTTGAAGCTCTACTGCACTTTTTATTCCCATTTGACTTGGAAGTTTCTCTACAACAAACAAAATTATTTTCCTGCTATTATGTTTAAACATTAGATTCTAATTTTACAATAATTACTTCTATCTTGGGAAATATAACATAAAACAGCAAAATATATTTTAAGCTTAAATTTTATTTCACAATAAAAAGATATTAATTATTTGAACTTATCCCTATTAATGTTAAATTTCTTCTGGTTCTTAGTAAATTAGTCTCTCTACTTGGGTATCTTTAATATGGACATATGGGTTTTAATATTTTAAAAATGGCTTAATATTTTAAAAATGACTATTTGTACTCTGAAATGTGTGCAGAAAATGATTTTAAATAATTTAAAAATGACAAATATATGTAGAATTACAATTTTAATTTATGGTTTGAGACTAATATCCTATAAATCCCAGGAAAAAGGCTCTCAATAAAACTTACTTCTGAGCAGATATGCATAGGACTGTACTGTGAACTTATTTAATTCTGAAAGCTATTGGCTGAAAACTCTGACTACGGCAAATAGCAAGTATACATCGGATGATTTTTAGAGGAAAAAATATCCCATGTTTCAATTAAAACATCTCAAGATCCCAGGAATAATCTGTGCTGACTTTGTGAAATAAACTGAATTGATAAATCAATATGAACCCAAGTAATGCTAAGCTGTTTTTAAAGGAAAAAAGGCTCTGATCAATGAATTCAATTAACTGCAATGGTATTACATGCAGTTGTAAATAACTACTTTGAAATTTCTGTGTAAATTCTGCGTATTATCAAAAAGAGAGCTTACTAAACAAATAAGGTTAATTTTATAGCAGTTGATTCAAAGGTTTTCTACCTCTCCCCAAACTGAACGAAAGAAACAGCTGAGTGAACAATATAAGCAACTGGAATTCAGAAATAAAGATTCCCCTTAGGTTGTTTCTTTAAGAGTGGTTACAAACCCAAACTCTGGTTCTTACTCTAGAGGCTGCAAGAGATGCTCAGTTCAGTACTCACGAGGTTTAAGTTAGTCCATATTTCTGCAGGAAGTGACCTGCGGATGGGGAACATGAGATGACACGATCTCACTCTTTCACGGGAGAAATGTACAGTAAATGCCTAAAATAGACACAGGCTTTTCTGTATCATAACAACAAGCAGTGACCTCATCAGATACATGTGACAAAACTGAATCCCATTGGAAGGGTTTGTGACTTAATAAAAGGTGAGATCTAATTTTTAAAAGTTTAGAACAGTAAAAAAATAAAAAAAAAGAATACAGGCCACAAATATTTAAAAAAAGGATTTTGTAAAATGCACTGAGTACTGAAATTTTTGCCATCTGCAGCAATTTAACCATTTTATAAAATACTTACCTATGAACTTTAAAGAAACACAAAGTATTGCTTTGGCTTTGTTTTAAAAATAATTTAAAATGCTAACCTTGTCATCAGAAATAATATAATGCTGAGATAAATGTCACTTTGAATATGAAGTCAACCCTGAACTTTGCTACTACAGATCAAGCTGGCTTTGAGCTTTATTAAAAGCATTAACAATGAGGAAAAAATGAGAAAAATCATAGTCCAGCTATTTATTTTCTTTTTTCAAAACAGATGTTTAAACCAGTATGTCAGAAAGCAGATTTATTGTGAAAGGATTTTTTAAATTCAAAACTGTAAATTCTGCTGTTGCTATGTAAAATTCATCAAGAAGATGACTCGTGGGAAAAGCCAATGAATTACAAAATTAGACAGTTCTTCATATAATTTTTGTTGTTTCATATTAGAATTGGTGTAAGAATATCTTCTCAGAAAACAAAAGCTTTAAAGCATACATTTTATATTTATGGCCAACACTATCTGGAAATAATCTAATCCAGTATTTCTTTAAATAATTTGCAAAGAATTGTATCACACAACACCTGTAATATCATATCCAACAAATTAACAAAGGTATTGTATTGATCAGGAATAGATCAATACAATACCTTTGTTAATTTGTGGAATAGGTATTTAAATGATAATGCTGTTCCTGTTACCCATCCACAGGAAATGGGGTACAGAAACTTTACGCATACAGTTTTACTATGGTGGCAGAATGTTATCTGTACTTGGCATACATCTGTATCTGGCAATGTTATAGTTGGGCTGCTTACATAGAACACCATTAAAACAACTAGAGTCTGTAACAATATTAGTCCTTCTGTAATGGGATCAGAATAGATGTTCAAGGTTTTTCTGGATGTGTAACATCACATTTGTCTGAATAGTCAATCTACATTAGTCTGTTCACCAAGAATGCACTAATATCCATAACAAAATGTCTAACGAAGTATTTCTTACTGGATAACAAAATATTAACACATACTAGTCACTAAACATGTAATAATTAGGCTTTGATAAATTTATTTAGCTTTTGTAAAAATTATTACTTGTATGATTTAATACATTAAACAATATTTAAAAAAACAATTAAAAATTACCAAAAAAAGTATTGAGAAAGTTAAGAAAAAAATCATACTCTGTGAAAGATTTTAAAATATATTTGTATGCAGAAAGTCTAATATAGTATTTCTTCCTTAAGACATATTAATTGTACTAGTAAATGTAAACTAAAATGTATCTTGCAGGCAGAATTGTTAATAGTTTAACTTAATACAATAAGTAAGCATTTTAAAAAGCAAAAATGACAAGGTTAGCATTTTTCTCATATGCTGTTTGTATTAGTTATGAGCCAATCAGCCAAAATTATATGTCAGTAGTTTTATATTTATCTAAAAAAATTTCAGATGCAATCTATGGGATTTCTAACATCCTAAAAATATGCTAATTCAAAGGGAAAGTAGCTACCTTCAAAGCCAATATGCACAGGACATTCTCTTTCACCAACCATGTAGTTTAAGGTATATAACTGCAAAGCTGAATGTTATTGCCAGTCAATTTTTTGTAAGCACATGAACAAGATAATTTCATGTAATAAAAACAGAATCACAGAAATTCAAAAGAGGTAGCCTTTTATATTAAATGTAGAACAAAGCACATTTGCCTCAAAATGACAGCTATGAAAAACTAAATAATTAAAGAAATAGATCTAAAACAGAATTTTCATATACATAATTCAAATCATAAATATAAGAAAAACTGCTGGATAGGCAAACTGGACTTGCATGTAGATATGAAATTTGCCAACAAATCAGTTTTCTACATATTCTGGGCAAATATGCATATTTACAACAATAATTATAACAACTAGGTAATTAATGTTTAAGCTAATTACAAACAACTATTAATGTGTATATACACAGGTCATTTTCTGTTAAAAAAATTACTAATCCATTTTCATCTGCTGCTCTGTTCTTTATCAAGAGAAATTTAATTTCTTTGTAACTTCTGAGGAAAAAAGAAGACAGGTAACAGTCTCTAAATCAATGTACAATTTTAAAGGAATCCTCATTTGCACTTCCTTCCCATTCCCCATGGATTCTTTAAACGACTGTATACAAACAGCTACTTAAAATGTAAATCTCTATTCTCCAAAATAATAAGACAGAACATTAACTATGCTTATTAATTATATGGGCATTTTTGTCTCCCAAACATGTCAGGATTCTGATATAGAACACATTATGTAAGCCACTAACTGAAACATTTATTCTAGAATAGCACAATCTTACATTTTCTCATCACCTGCCTCAGAGATAACTATTACAGAATTGCAACTGCATGAATTCTATTATTAATTCTGAATAAACATGTAAATAATGTTGGAGTACATTTTTATCTCCTCTGTTTCCTAAGAAACTCATTTTCATATCCTCTCCCCCCCTCCCAATGCCAACAGGAGAAATTTTGCTTGTTTTCTTATCCCTTATGAAGGCAATGAGCTTTGAGGATTTATCTGATACAAGCTGGTGCACAAAGAAGATATTGCAGGTGACTTATCAGAGGAAGAAGTTTGCAATATAAAGTCTGTCAATGAAAAGGAAAAAAAGAGGTGCTCCTTTATTCCACATAAAATTTGCTTAGCTTGACAGGACTATGCACTGATCAAGATTCAAAGGGAAATGGTGCACTGGAGCATACATAAGTGAGCATATTTCTCTGCAATTATATGGCTACTCTTTTGTAAGCCCATGAAATAATGCAGCTTCTTTATAGAGTTAATGGAAATACGTATAATGCTCCTGCATGCTACAAATCACCATTTCCCTTACTCCAAATCCCTGAATACTCCTACAAACTGTGTCTACCTGATTCACTAACTTGGGGGTTATGAAGAAAATAAAATACTTTCTAACTCAATCTTCTATTAATGATTGTAGAAAGCATTCATACACAATCAGTAGATTTTCATATACAGTATTTTAGTCATTGTATCTTCATTATATTCTGAACTATTTCCATTACTTCTTTAGGTTTCATTTATTATTGCAGCCATTTCATTAATAGCTTTTCAATAGATTAAAGCAGGAATTCAAAAATCCTTACCTGCCACTCCAGCTGAGGTCATATGTACTTGAGTAGAATCTGGCTCAAATATGTTATTCATAATTTCTTTGGACTTGGAGTAAGTTGCAAAATATAGCGCTCTAAAAGTAGAACAAAAACAGTTAACCACAACATAGCTATGCTTTAGACCAGTATTAATAGTTATGTTGCAGTAATAAACAATGTTCCACAGTAGTGTTTCTTGGGTGAAGTGTGTGGAGGTGCAGTTTCCCGTTCACTATCTCAGCTCGTGGGAGTGAACTGGCAAGACTCACCACCTCAGTTTCACCTCTTCACATAGACTGACAGCTTGCTTCCCACTTCTACACCTGCTTCCTGAAGTGGTCTCTGCCCATCAGCTGGTTTGTGATCAGTGGCAGAAAACTGGTTCATCAATGCAGGCAAGTGATAATATAAATGCTCATAAACACTCAAGTAATTCAAGAAATTAAGAGATGTCTAGTGCAGTTAACATTCTGGAGGTTCACATATGTTCAGCTAAGTGGAACTATGCCTGATAAAACCAATTCAAAGAGAAAAGATAGTAAGAGATTTAAGCAACAAAAATGGGAATTTATAGAGAAGATATAGATTTATAGAGAATTAATGTTCAGAGATTTCTTGTTGAATAGTATTCTTTAGCAAGTTGTATTAAGATTTATTATTATAGGACATATGATAATAAAATAATTCACGATACATAACATGCTTAATTTAAAAAGGCCTCTAAAATCAATGATATGGGAGAGCACATATGTGTGGGGCTATAATAATTATTTTATAATATGAATTTCCAATATTTTTTGAATGTTCATTTAAATTTGAGAAATTCAATTCTAAGCTTTCAATATTTAAAAAAGGAAGTACTTAGTTATACTACTGACGTATTAAAACTTGAATGTTAAGGATTAGTATTCCACTATGTCCAAATTCAATTCTAAGCTTTCAATATTTAAAAAAGGAAGTACTTAGTTATACTACTGACGTATTAAAACTTGAATGTTAAGGATTAGTATTCCACTATGTCCAATAGTTAGGTATATTACTATAACAACATTGAACATTTAATGATATTTTAACATAAAGACTTTTAAAATAAACTTAATAATCAATAAACCAAATTATTATTTTGCCATACATAATTGTACTGATGGTTTGGAAAATGCTGTCCACAGAGGTTGTGATCTGAATAAATTAATTCACACGTCAGAACATTAGTTAATGCCATTAACTTTGCAAACATGTTGCCTTTCACAAAATGTGATAAAGTGGTTGTTTTACGTGATGTAGTTAGCAACGGGGAATTTGAAATCAGTGGTGTATGCTATATATGTTATAAAACAGGCCTCATTATGTCTTATTTAAATAGAGAAGTGCTGTTAAAGCTACTCAGCAATGTTTAAACAAAACATAATGTATTTGTCCAAAGTTGATGACTTGAAAAGAAAAGCATTAGAATTTATTCATAACCCCAAGAATACATAAACAAATGGACAAGCATAATACAAAAATTGAAAGAAGTCCAAAATTATATTTTTATTCAAAGGTGAGAGAAACATACAAACTAGATAATATATTTTTCAGGCTAATTCCCATTTCTCTCCAACCTTTTGATTCCTATTTTTGATATTCTATTAAAGTGTTGTATTTTCCTTATGTTTACATAAAAGATTATATAAAGGATTATTTTTGCCTACTTTTTTCTTCAATGCAGTGAATAATGGATTATATAAACTAACTGCTAATTAGAAAATTTAATTAATAAGTCCTGACTTATTCATGGGTTAGATTTACATTTCTTTTAAAATTCATTCACAGATAGTAATAGCCAAATTTGCAACTTTAATACTATAGTGAAATCTTTATTAAACATATACACACAATGAGAAGACATGGTGAACTTAAATCTGTCAAGTGTATATAATTTTTATTAATGTGATGGCAGCTTATGATACTACAAAACTAAGCAGTACTTCATATGATTATGAGAACCATAAGTACACAACCATATTCATAATAAGACTAAACTAATATTGTCTCCAATGCAAGCATCTAAAAGGAATCATATTGAATCAACTCTTGGTGTCTCAAAGCTTTTAGACAAGTGGATAAGTTGCAAATTAGACGTGCCTGAATAATTCAAGTCTCTTATTTCCTGCAAACAATGACTGAAGTTAACTCAGAGGATAATCCATTTTAGGATGCTATACAAGGCATTCCAAAACTGAGCAGGCAGCCATATGATTCATTCAAAGAATTGTTTCTTAGCATGCTTTCTCCTCTGCCATTATAAACTGTTTGTTGTTCATAGTTCATTCCACTCATTCATCTTCTATAGAGGAATAATGAACTTAATATCTATACAAATCCTATATTGACTATCACTCTATAGATCTGATCTTATTTTGTACAATGTGAATTACAGGGAACTGATATTCTGATTTCATGAAACAAAAGTTTACTAAAATTGTCCTAAATAAAATGGCATGTACCTATTTTACTACGCAGTGTAAAATTAAAATTAACTGTACAGGTAGATATTTACGTATATATCTCAGTTATATAGTTGCAAGACTTAATGACATTTGTTTACAGAAAATTTCAATTCCCAAATTAGAAAAAAATACAATAGCACGTATTATTGTTTATATGGTTTCCTTTATAGTGTATTTTAACTTGAGAGTATGATGCAAGTTTACATGGTTAGCATTTTTGCCAGGATTCATAAGATGACTATAAATATTAAAAGTATAGTTTGCGTCATACTTATATTAAAAGTTCAATAATTATCACTGAATAGTGATAATAAGGATAGAGAAATAGCTTCCCAACAAGGAATGCCCAGTGACTTTAAAATAATGAAAAGCATTATAAATTTATATTATCAGATGAAATAAGCCAATTAAATATTTTTTTTCAGTTTACCTGGATGGAGCCACGCCTACCAAGTTAGGACCTAGTCCTCTGAAAAATGACCGGGGACCTTCATTTTGTAAGATCATCCTGTGAAAGAAATACATATATGATACCATAGATTTAAGATCAGATGAAGAGATTCCAGTTAACCCAGTTTACAGAATATCTGTCATACAAATGTTGTGGTTCCTATATGGAATATGCCACTTCAGAATGGCAGTGATCCAAGCAGAAGCTGTGATGTTACAAAACTAGCATTGCTTGTCTCTGGCAACTACGTTTTTTACCTCAACTTTCTGTAATTATATGATATAGAGAAATGGTGTGGGGCTATCTGTCTCCCAAGAATATAATATTTTACCAAAGAGAATAAGAGAAAGATTTTAGGATACTATAGTTAATCGAAATGCAGTTCACACAACATTTCTCAACAAAAACTATAAGCCATGAGCCACCATATGGTGTGGTCCTAAAAGCAAGCAAAGCAATAAGCACCTGCCAGGAATTAAGAACAAATTAATAGTTATGTGCCACATCTAGTGTAATGAAAAGCCTGAGAATATCAGTTAAATCATATCAGCTAGGATGACTGAAGAGAATCACTATTTTAATATATTTTCCTTTAAAATCAGTCTGCTGAGCTTTAGACCTAGGATTCCATGTTCTAAGTGTGTCCAAGATCCAGTTAGATGAAAAAATTGCTGCAAGTCTGAATCTGAAATATCAAGTATTCTGTAGCAGTTAAAACACATATTCTCTAGTTTTAATTTTGTCTCTGTAATCTCATTGACCACAGACAAGCATGCATATAAGCAATGTGGTCCAAGTTTTCAGAAAATGCCACAGAAGAAATATTCTACTATAGATAATTATTACCAATTATCTTGTAAGCTAGGAAATTTCCTGGACCAGCTTCACTTATATTTTGCAGGAGACAATTGGCCAAATGTTTCAACTTTGCTTGCAACAGTGGTCTTTGTAAAGAATATCTTTTAATATTTTCTAATTATTACTGGTGACCCACACAGTGTCATCTAACACTGAAGTGTTAGTTTCAATTGTTAAAATACTGTGTTTCTGAATATTTTCAGAGCTAGTTTATAAAACTCTCAAAATTAACATTATCTAATATCAACATGCTATATACCGCAGCATATTTACCAATAGTGTTCTGTATTATCAGAATGTCTTTAAAGTATTTCTTGTACAAATAGAAATACAGGTTGATGACATGAAGATTGAGCAAACTGCAAACAGTATTTTTTTTAAAAAAAAAACTCAGTTGTAACTGTTTAAACATACAGCCCAACAGCATTATGCAATAAATTATAGTAGTTTCAAATGTCAATATTTATTCTTGGTAACAACATTGAAAATAATGATCCTCCAAATTTCTCCTCCAATTGTACAGTCAAAATATGAAGTTTCTCTTATAAGAATTGCTTATAAACAAATTTGGTTCCTGCAATGCTTTTAATCCACCTGAAGAAAATTCAGAGCTCTGAAATATGTTGTGCAACTGCATTCCTGAATGATCATGTACCTTTAATTATTTAGAGAGTTAAGGTATGATTTTGCAATCTTAGCCATCAGGTGTATCAGTACACAAGACAAGCAAGATCAACAAGAATATAAATTTTCTGCTGTTAATTTAACTGTAGTTGATGCTTCACATGCATTTCTCTCAAACTAAATATAATTTATCTGAAAGTTTTTTCAAACTGCAGTGTGTGAGGAATTTTGGGAAACTTCAAAATAATGCCCAATATAACAATTAATTCCTAGCTTAACTGAACTATCTTTGCTAGTTACAGAAAGCTGGCAATCATTTATGGATTGTGAACTTCATTGCATCAAATGGTAAATCATTATTGCTTTTATTAGTAGACTCAGTCTACTGAAGTAATGACTGAACAGGAACATTGACATACATGCAAACCCAACTCCACTTCCCAAAATTTCCACTCATTAAGTCATTGGCTTTTTAAAATTGTGGGAAAATATCTGAAGGAGGCCCTGTATTATGTCCATTTGAATACAGACAGAAAGAAATCCTTTTTATTCACATTCTGCCAGTGTGAAAGATCCTTTCAAAATACTTTTAAATCTCCCTACTCATGGTGGATAATCAGGATTCAAACAGTTTAAAAAGCCAATGACTGTTTTTTTAAAAACCTTAACAAGGCTATCTCCAATCTCCAGGTTGAGACATATTGGCTGCAGCTAAAATGTGTACCAAATGAATTTAGGAACAAGCCAAAATAATTACACATTTTAACAACAGAAATAAAACTTGTAGTTGAGGAAAAAGAACATTTTTAGAAATATCAGATTGTTTCTAGTTATTAAACTAATTGCTGACATCCACAACGTCTGATATATATATATATGTGTGTGTGTGTGTGTGTATGTATGTATGTATGTATGTATGTATGTATGTATGTATGTAATCAAAGAGCTTTCCTTTAAGTATTCATTCAGCAAGAGCAAGATAGATGGTTTTTGGCTGGCAGTACACATTCTAGTTCAGTTAGATCACTTATCCTAAATAAAGGATAATGCTGGCTAGTTTTCCAAAGTCTTTAGCTTCTGGCTTTGACATATACCATGGGAATAAATAAAACAGAAGTAATTCTTATGATTGAAGAAATAATTGTGCACAAGATTTCAACAAGTGAATATTAACCATATTATCAAAAACTTGTGAAACTCTACTTTGCAAACGAAAGGAATAGGTACCAAGATAAAGATGATAATATGGACAGCTGAACTTAACTTGAGAATACATTTTATTTTAATTGTCCTTTTAGAATTTATTCTTGTAAGATACTTAAAATGAATTTATGTAATAGTAAGAGGTGATGCTATTCAAAGTGAAATTCCATGTCTATACTCTATAACAGTGGCAAACCTGGCAAAGGAGAGAGGTTTCCTCTGACTTGGGGGAGATATGAGATGGCTCTGCTTTTTTACTTATATATTATTAAATTTATTTAAACTTAAATTATTAAATATAATATTAAATTTATATGAAATATAAAAAATAAATATTTTATATTATTTTATATTAAATATATTATCTTTTTAAATAATTCGTATTAGTGGCCCTCGGGATTTAAAAGTATGAGTTTGGTGGTCCCTGAGGTCCAAAAGGTTGGCGACTCCTGCTCTATAAAACAGGTCACCTAAACTTGTTCTCTATCAAATATTCCTTACTTACCGTATTTGCCGGGCGTATAAGACGACCCGGCGTATAAGGCGACCCCCCACCACCACCGGAAACGCCCTCCAGAAATCCCCAGGGCTGCAGCGGCAGGGGCAGAGTGCCAGGGGCCGTGGGAAGAACAGGAAGGCTGCAGCCTCGGGCGGAGCGAGGCGGCGGGATGAAGCGGAGCGACGCAGGGGATCTAGGAAGCCAGAGGCGCCCGCTGCGTCCAACAAGCATCCGAAAGCCGGCAGTGGATATACCGGCGTATAAGACGACCCCCCACTTGGAGGCATGTTTTTTGGGGCAAAAAAGTCGTCTTATACGCCGGCAAATACGGTAACTTAAATCCTTATTATACACAGAAGTAGGAAGAAATAGGTGCTCACTTAAAGCAATGGAAAGCCCGTGGAGAAACTCGATTAACACTTGCACCATTCACAGTATTCAGCTGAACTTCAGAAATGTAGAGAGTAATAGATGAAGATTGCAATCGTGTTTTCAGAACTTCTAGTGGACATGTCAGGATTGCAGCTACTGTGCCTCCACATCTGTAAAGAAAAAAAATTGGGATTATCTCATTGAGATATATATTCCTTTCATAAAAATTCAATTTTATATCTCTCCTTCTTAATAGTCTTATAATTGTCACTAAAAAGACTAGTAATATTCAATAGGAAATCTAGCTCAAGCTCAAACGTACGTTTTCTCAGCCTCAGCTAAATAAGACTATTAATTTAGATGCTATAGTTGTAAAAATGTTACTTCTTTGTTTTACATAATTTCTACTAACTTCCAAAACTCAAAAGAAATTTATATAACTATATCAAATCATATGATCAATTCTATTATACTTCATGCAAACTTGTAGTCCACATCAACCTCTCATCCATCAAAATCTCTGAAACAGTTTTGTCTTCAGGGGAGGATGCTATTGAGATTTCTGGAAACAAGCTTTTCCATGGGAGCATATTAGAGATGGGGAAAAATACTCCTAAACCTATTTTATCCAGTTACAATTTAAAATAAAAAATAGAATAAATCATCCAATTTTTTTAAAACTGGCATATATTTATGTTCATTTCACTTTTTGTACTTTCTAGAATAGGAAAGAACATTAGAATTGAATTGAATCATTAATCTCTGCACCTTAGAATGTCATATTAATTTTTCAAAAAGCTTAATGTTATTCACACCTCTTATATTGAAACCTGTTGAAAGAACAATTATAGACATATTATCAACTATTACAATCTGCCCTGCAAGACTTCCTGCACATCACTACATTTTTATTTTGAACGTCTAAAACTGAATAGGGATTGTTTTAGTTATTGAGCAGCAATTTTCACCATTTTCTCAGATTCAACTCTGGAAAGAAAGATGGAAATAGTTGGCAACCATATAATCAATACATAATCAATTCTCTGAATCAGAATTCGTCCACAGCAAAATTCCAAAATTAGCTTCACTAACCAGCATTCACACCTCTCTCTATATATTTTTTTGCACAAATCCTGGCTTACTTTAGCCAAAACAATGATTTCCGTTTTGTTCTTCCCTTAAAGAAGACTTAAGGGGATCTCTGGGCTTCTAGTCTGGTGAAATATTCCTACATTTCCAATTTCTGTGAGCACTCTCAGAAAACTCAATACACATCCAGATTGATAAAATGACTGACCGATGGTAATATAGTTTCCTATACTATGATGATATGCAGTAAACCTGTGAGAAGATACATCAGGAAAACTGAATGTTCTTTTATTTGGTATCAGAATAAAGAATTTATTTTCTTTGTATGAGTATGTATATATTCATATAAAATGTCCACTATATATATATATACTATAACTGTAATGCCCAGAACCAAATTAGCCATTTGTGTGTTCCTTCTAAATAAAGTTCAGTCTAAGTGAGTAAATAGTATATCAACAGAGTTCTAAAAGACATGTTAAGCTGCCAAGTACAAAAATTGACAAATGCAGGTTTTTAAATGTGAGACTTCATGTTCAATATGCTTTCTTTTTTTTAAAAAAAATCTTAGTTTATTTACTAAACTATTTCTAGAAACACAGGAAAAGAAACAGGAATATATTTAACTTAATTTTCTCATGAATGGAAACTGGTGATTTCCATAAATAATCTCATGTGTTTATCACAAGTACTGCATGACTGGGTTCCTTTTTTTTTACAAATATGACTTGTTAAACAAAGATGATATATATTAAATTTGTATAATAACTCTTTCATTACAGAAAGGATTTATGCTTTTTCTGCATTTATAAACAATTATTTCCACTCGCAAAATATCACTTTTAAATAAGCAAATACAATGAGTTATCTTCTTTCAATATTGCATAACTACTCAGTTATCTACAACATGTAGATTTTCTGTCAGAACCTTTGAAAATATGTAGCAAGAATTACTATCAATAAATTTAAAGAAGCCCAATTTCACATTTGGTTTCTAAAAATGGCA
This sequence comes from Notechis scutatus, assembly GCF_049901735.1. Classification (NCBI taxonomy): domain Eukaryota; kingdom Metazoa; phylum Chordata; class Lepidosauria; order Squamata; family Elapidae; genus Notechis; species Notechis scutatus. Next base: position 134,154,052 of record NC_142012.1, read on the forward strand.
AATAAAGATTCAAGTGGAAATATATTGAAGAACACTTACCTTTTCTTAAAAAGGAATCACTTTTACCTTTGTATTTGAATCAATCGCACTAGTACTAGTGTATCAATAACAGCAAAGTAGAGGGCACCTGCATTTATAGCATATAATTTAACTACTAATTTTTACCATGGTTTTTAGCGCTCTGAGCATTTTTTAAGTAGGAAAAAAGTATAAATTGCAAATAAACAAATTTTTGAATATTACTATTTTTATTTTAATAAGTAACTTTCATTAAGGTGTATTTCAAACTCAAGCTTGGAATCTTGACATAGATAGGCTGGTAAATTGGCCAAAGTTCCAATTAGGATTGGAGACACCCAATTTCAAATCCCCATTCAGTAAGTTTAATAGAGGAATCTTTCAAAACAAACATGTTTTGATACAATGCACATATTTATTTTCTAACATTTGGTAGTAGGATGAATTTGAAATCAAATTGAGATGTTTTCAAATTTCATTAACTTTACATGATAAGTTGAACTACAGAAGAACTTGCCTATAAGAAGTTTACCACTTTTATTTATGCAACTAATGCACTTTTATTTATTAACATAATAGATTACATTATTTGACATAATGGCATTTTTACCGTACTAACTAAATAATCTTAGTACTCTAAGGTTAGATAACTTAAACCATTAAAGATACAAAAAGGAAAGTATTACGTCAGTATTAACTATCATGTCAGTGTTAATAGACATGAAATTATTTACCTTCGTATCCAGAACTAAATATAACATTAAAAACTGCTACAAATTTAATCAACTATTTGTTGCACCAAATGGGCTTCTGTCTTACGTTAGTTTCCACTGTAATGCCACTTATTTGTCTGTATTGAAAAAAATAAAGCAAATTTGACACTAACTAAAAATAAAAAAGAGACGAGAGGCTGCTTGTTTTCTAACTACCCATTTTCAGCTTCTGCTAACTTACTTTATTTATAAAGATTTATGCCCTTTTAGAAGCCAAAGTGAAAATGTATATATACATTTGCAATACTGCATATATGGGAATCATTCTTGCTTAAATTTGATTAACTTCTGTTGTAAATATATACTGTTAATTTGCCCCCTGCTATCTATTCTACTGTTTTGATTTTGGTAACTCCTTTCTTTCTTTAGAACATGCTTTTTCCCCGTTAAGATAGTTTTGTAAAGCAGTAAAAATGGCATATTTTGACTTTATGCTACAGCAAAATAAAAACTAGAGGACTAAAAACTAAAAGAACTTTTGCTGGCTGCTAGTAATAAAAATACTTGGGACTGATAACTCTAAGCTACTTTCACCCTGCTCTGCACACGAACACATATTTTTTGTATTTTGCTGACTGAGGGATTAGGCAGAAGCCTTCAACTACTCTAATAACAAAGCAGTCAAGGTCTGTAACATACCTTCTGTACAGTATGAACTTTGACCAACTTTCTGAGAATTGGAAGCAGAAATATAAATCCTACCATAGGAAACAACCCAGAATAAAAAGAAAAATTATAAGTTTTGAGAAAGCATATGCCTCTGTTATATATGGGGTCTTTGTCCGCAAGAAAAAAATACTACTGAATTAAGAAGTATAAGAACACTGGGGAAAATAGTGTAACTGGGGGTGTCCATAATGATGTCAAAAAGAGTGTTGTGTTATACTTGCATAATGATATGATGCATAAATATGTAAGGGACAAATGTGCATCGTCATGTTGCAATACATGCTTCCTCACTTGCCTTTCCTTGCCCCGGATGACATGACAGACAGAATGAAACAATCAAATTCCTAAAAGAATTATTGACTGTCCATGTAGACCATCTCCAAACATGCAACTACAAACCAGAAAGCAATCAGTAGAGATTCTCAGTCATCCAGGTCACGGTTGTCCCAAAGGTGCTTTTTCAGGAGGCAACTAGATTTTCTTGTTCCCCCCCCCCTTTTTTTTTTCTTTGAAGACGATTAGCTTCTCATCCTAGAAGCTTCTTCAGCTTTGATAGGATAGTGTGGAATGGAAGGATTTATATTCCTTTCAGGCAGCAAATGATCAGCTGTCTGCAAGGAATATAAATCCTTCCATTTCCCATTATCCTGTCAGAGCTGAAGAAGCTTCTTAGATGAGAAGAGAAATGTCTTCAAAGAAAAAAACAAAAAAGTCCAGTTGCCTTCTGAAAAGCACCTTTGGGACAGAGATCATTCAGAAATGAAAAACTAATTGGTAAATCTGGGTGAAAAGAAAAAGAATTTAACATGTAGGTTTGTAATTTGAAACAAAAGCTTGAAATTCAGAGGCCTCAATTCAATAGCATGTGGAATTTGATAATTTAGAAACTAGCAGAATATTTCAAATTTTTGAAGAAAACGAATTCTACAATATCATAGCTTTGATATACAATGCCACAATATCCTCCTCTAAATAAACAAAAACATCCTACAGATATTTTGAACCAAATAATCTAGAAAGATTCCCATACCAGCCACAATAATGGCAGAGAACAATTATTTATGTTCAATTATCCTATTTATAGCCCTTGTCTGATTCAGATACATTATCTTTTGCACTATTTGGTTCCACGCTCTGTTCCTAATCTCAAAAAATAAGTATTTAATTTCAAAACATACAGCTACATTGCACCAAAGAATATTTTTATGCTCTAAGACTTTTCTGGTAATACTACAAAATCAGGATCAAAATCCATTTATCACTAAATAGCAGCACAGAAATCTAACTCTTCCCAATTTTCTTTCAGTTGTCTGGATCTACCTATTTTGCCTGCAAGCCCTATATAAATCCAGAATTTTTATTACATGAGGCATCACAAAATTCTTTCAGGGAAAGTTATATTTATGGATGGAATTTAATTTTGCTTTGTATAAGGAAACCACTTCCTTTATCTTGGATATTCTCATGACCAACTAAAATATATTCTGGGCAGCTCAACATTTCAGGGCACATTTTGACTGTTTTTTGCAACACAATGAACAGTAAACTAGCCAGCCATATATTAGTTTTGTCTGTTGTGTATAAACTCACCATGCATTTGCTAAGCTAATAGATCAATTCATTCTTTTAACTTGGAAAATTTAGTTAAATAAACCAAGGTTCAGAAAATCAGCTTAAGTAAATCATGAATATGTGTGTCATGTAACAGACCTGGAAATATTCTGAAAGTTGCAGAAGAATGGCGAAATTTAATTTCATTACTGGAATATTATCAGTGAAGCTTTAGTCCCACTGAGGTCAGTGGGACTTGTTTCGCCATATATTAACAATGTCATTTGACAGTTTCCTTGAAATGTTCAGGACTGCACCAAATCTGCAAAGCCCTTCTTTGAAAAATAAAAACAAGTGTATATGGTCATAATTTTTCATTCAATTGCCTTTTTACATATACATACATAAAACTACCCTCTAGTATTTGGTATTTCAGCTAGACTAAATGGGCTGTATATCTGATAAATGATATAAGATTACAAGCCAAATTGTTGGAGTATATTATCTATTTCTTATTTATACAAGGTCTATAAACAAGAGCAGTGTTAGAACCAGTTGTCTCTGGATCAGCTTGAAGATACTACAGAAAGAAAATGCACCTACTACACTGCAGTGGATTATCTGATTGACTGTATATTTCAAGAAATCAATGTTATCCAAAAGAAGTAATTTTTATACATTCAAATAACTTCCTAGTGTACATCTGTTTGCAAGTTAGAACAACATACTCCAGCCCCCAACAATAATTGATGAAGAAAAATAAAGAATTGCAATAGGGAAAAAACTAGTCAATTCAAGATCATAACCTCTGCACAAACAAACTGAAGTTTTAACTTTCTTCCCTGCAGCACACAACATGAATGTTACATATGTATCACACCATTTTATTTTAAATCTCTGTGAAATAGTAGTAAAAACCTGTATTACCTAATGTGAATTAGTGCAGGGTGACTTAAAAAGGGTTGAAAGTCAGTCCGAAATTTCTTTTGGTTTTAATTCCCACAAACTTCCATTCTATTTTGAGAGAAAAAAATGCCTGTCTATAACACGCTTCCACACGCTCCAGCAATTAAATGTCGTACGACACACAGAAGTTTTGTCTATGGAGCAGTCAGTCGATAAATTTCAAGGCAGGAAGGAAGGGAGGTTATCATAATATTTCACCTACCCTCCAGCAAAGAGATGTACGCAAATGTCTCTCTGGCTCATATTTTCATTCTTATCCCGCTTAAGCTAGAAGACAGACCGAACGGGAGAGGCTTTTCCCACTCCGCTTTCTTGTTAATCTGAACTGCGATGAGCATAAACTCGGAAGCCGTGACGCCGCTTCCTCAGAGACGCCTTAATCTTAAGAGAAACTCCGGTCCCAACAGGAGAGGCAAGAGCAGCACCAGCCAAGCAGGCAAAAGCGCAACCGCCTAGCCTCTCGCTTCCAAGGCGAAACGAAGCCCAATATAAACAGACACGGCCATTGGCTCACGAACGACCGTGACATCACCGGCTGAAGTTGTGCTGGCTTTGTGCACGTGACTACGTCCTGAACTGTATACTGATGCAAAACACGAGAACACCCCCCCCCAAAAAAAACACCAAACCAAAACAATAAAACCTCCTAAGTCAATTACGCCGGGATAGCGAGCAAGAGGCGCTGCATCTCTAGTTTGCCTGGGAAGCGCATGCTTCCGCATTTCTTTTTATTTTCTTGGGATCAAGGCCCCTTGAAGTCGTTGGCTTTCACTTCCGCGTAAATATACATTAGAGTGACTTACAGATGCGCGTGTTTGCAAGCAGCAGAGGAGTGTAGAGACTTTTTTCACATTGTTTCTCGCGGGTGGGGGAAAAAAGGGCATTGGAGCTATTCATTCCTCTCGTGAGAGAGATTCATATCCGTCTCAATTTTTAAAAAAAGTTATGAAGTATTAAAAAGTTATGAAGTAAGATAAGTTTTGCACAACCTGTTTTCCACAGCTAGCAGAACCATGATATTTAGTTCATCTAATTTTCTGAATCTATTGGGCAAAGATAGTTGGATATATATATTGATCAAACAGGTAGTGATGGCCTCAAACAATATCCAATGGTTCCAACTACACCATTGTTTGGGTGGATTTTTAAATTTTTTAAATAGTACATAATATGGAATCAATATCTCTCCCATGTATGTTCACAATTCTAGTCCCTGCTATACTCCCATCAATTTTACTAATTTTGAAAGAACACAAGACATAGATGATACTCTGCTTTACAAATATCTCCTTTACATACTGATTATCCTTCCTCATCCCTATGGAACTCAACATCTCAGATTGTAATTATTCCTTATCAACTTGTTTATGTAATTTAGCTCCAGGACCTTTCTATATTTCCCTTACAATAGTTGTACATTTCTAGTTTGTTACAAGATTCTCTCCCTCTACCCATCTCTTCAATGGATATTAGTTATTAGTATATTAGTTATTAGTTTTTTTAAAAAATGCATGGCCATCAGCTTTGGAAAAATTCTATCATTCCCCAATCCCAATTATCAAGAGCAGGGGTGTCAAACTCATGGCCCGTGGGCCAGATGCATTGTGTGCTGGCCACGCCCACTCCCATTTTAGCAAAGGGGAAAAAAGTCACTATGCTCGAGTTTGACACCCCTGATCAAGAGGATTAGACATTATTTGGAAATGATTGCATAAGCACTAAGGAACTTAGCAGACTAGGCCCTCAAGTCAGATCCATTAACAGCCAATTTTTGTGAACTGCTGGGAGTGAGCAGAATAAACCCAATGGGATCTTCCTTCTGTGTAAGTAGCCTTCTCTAGCCCAGCACTTTCAGATGTGCTGGATAACAACTACTCACATAATATTGTTGGATGTTAAGGAATACAGTTCTATGGTTTTTTTTAAAGCTTTACCTTATTTAAAAAAGCTTGATTTGATTATACTGTTTGCTACTTTCTGCATTTTTTTTTCAGATATCTTGACAATTTATTGAACTGCATTAGTACTAATATCTTTCCTTTCAAAGTTTATGCTACCTTGAGAATTTAAATGGACGGTATCTCACTTTTTAAACAAAGAAACTCTGAATACTATTTTAGTATAAGATACAAATTGGATAGTGTTAAAACATTATCTAATTCTCCCTGAATCAACAGAACTTTACATTCCTAGCACACCTAGATAAGGGTGCAATTGAAAATACCTGAAAAGCTTTCTCTTTCCTGTATTGCAGCAACAACTACTTCTCCTGAACATACTTTTGTGACTTTACTCTCTTTTTTGTGGTTATTTGAAGTGCAAATATGGAAAAAGTCCAACTTGGTTTAAAAGGATCAAATACAGGTTCAGTTATTCTGCAACAAGATTACATTTCCCCCCATCTGCAAATGGGGAATTTATTATAAAAGACTGCTGAGGCATTTTTGCATTATATTTGTAGCAACATATGTGTAAAAATATATAATCATCCAGTGCCTTTAAATACTTTATGCAGATTGTTTACCTGTTATTTCTAAAATGCTAGGATCAATATTTTCCACAGTGAAAACATCCCAAGGCCTGATCATACTAAATGGACATGTGTAATTAATACATACTGAATTCAGAAGCACCTGAATTCATATCAGATCACTTGATCTTAAAAAGGCTTGAAAACAATGTTGCAATATTCAGTGTTTAATTTATGTTGATTTCAAACCTTTCACAATATATTAAGCTGTTGGCTGTTTATTGCTTTAAGCTTTAGCAGCCCATAATCCTCCATGAATGAACAAAAGGCTATTTTCAGCAGCAGAGTATAACTGGTAAACCATATTTTGGCAACATCTGGGTTAAGTGAACCAAGATGAATACACCACTGTATAACCAAATATGCCCCTTACATATTTAGGTGCAATGCCTAATACAAGTACAAAAATGTGGACATGTATAAGTATTCAATTGATAAAAAGTTACATCCTGTTTTGATAAGTTTGCCTAAACCTATTGTTTCAATTAAGAATAAAACTTCATAAAAATTATTAAATCTGTGGTTTTAGCATTTTTGTATCCTGCTAAAAATGGATTAACTATAAAACAGATTAATTCAATATTGTTTGCTGAGTCATTTTATGTTTGATTTATAACCTACCTTTCATTCAGAAACTCAAGGCAACATACTGATTTATTCAACAATTCATGGCTTAGTGCATGTGTCAACCCCACCCAAAATTGTCCTGCTATGCTATGTATATATTATTCAGTTTGAATTTGTTAATGAATAAGCAGTGATATGACATAAATGACATCTCCAGAATATAGCATCGTGTGTCTTGATGACACTTGTATCTTGTATTTTTAGTTTAAAATCAGTTTCTTTAGTTCAAAAATTATTTTAGTTGAAAAATTATTCAGCTGAATACCATTATATAAGAATGCCTATTTTGTTTATGGTTTTAAGAACATTGTTGCAAAAAAAAATGACACAGGATTGATACTGAACCATAAGCAACTTCCAAAGAGTGACTCCTGCCTTCCAATGAAAAGAAACAGAAGAAGAAACCGAAAAAGGAAACATCCTCCCCCTCAAAAAAATCCAAATCTTGCACAGGGCCAATTTCATTAGTCAGAGCCAGAAGATAATTCCTTATATACCCTTATTTTTCTGGCCTTAAATCCTACCGTCCAATTCGCAGACAATTCCTTTCCCCATATTCTAGCTTTACATCAGAGTCAACTTGCTTAGGCCTCCTGCATTCATCTGGGCTGCCTCCACGGGCAGGCCCCACACCCTGGCCAGCAAGCAGATGCTTCTAACTCTCGGGAAGCCATTTCTACGGGAACTGCAAACAGGAGGCCTGCTTCCACCCAAGGAATTTCTGCAAAATCCGGAGAAATCTCTCGCAGAGCTTACAGCTTCAGCTGTAAGTTTTTCATATTACCGTCCCCTTTAGCCGCTGACTAGTTTGGGCGAACCAGGGAAACCCTCCCTCTTTCTGTCCAGCATCACAGCCGGCCAGAACGCTTAGGTGCCCGCACGTTTTCCCGTCTGACGTCCCACCCCAGGGCCCAAACCTGCCTCAATTCTACCTACCCTCCAGCAAATAAATGGATCGCGGTATCTTTCCAGCTCATTCTCTCTCATTCTTTTCTCCGGCGGTCGGGAGGGGGAGAGGAAGAGCAGGAGACAGTGTTGGACACTTCCTTCCTCTGTGATTGCTTAAAGGTGCGGCAGGGCCTGGCTAACCCCCGTGAGCGCCATCTTCTGGGCAAGGGAGCAATTGTCATTTAGGAAAGCGATAAATGATCGCTCTAGTAGTCCATTCAGAGAGAGTGGGAGGAAGAGCCCGAACTTGACTTGAATTGAGCTTTTAGCTGGGGGAGCACTTAAAAGATTTCGGTGTAAGGTAAATATTTTATTTTATTTCTTTAATTTTATCGACTGCTCAAATACACTCGGTTGCTAAATGCTTTCGAACCTGGTTATTACTCGGACGGGTGAGTATGGGGAAACCCACAAGTACGATACCACTAATGAAGAAAATCCTGAAAAAGGGCAGGGGCAAAGGCCATCTCTTCTGTAGCCAACATAAATAGATATGCCCAAGCAGTCGCCAGAAGTAGAAATCGATTTCTCGAATGCTTTAAGAAGGGGCTGCTACGCAACGCTGGTCAATTAGTTCACTTTAGAAGGGTAACGTTTCTGTCCCCGACCTTGAGCAACGGTATAGCAATGCAATTCTCTTCCACTTGTGGCCTCTAGGTGCCTGGATTTTCCATTTGAGGATTGTTGTAAAACACGTTATGGGAGACTTAGTAATGCATGATCTGCCTGCGTCAGCACTGAAGACCAAGCACGGTAACTCTCCCAACAAACACATGCATTTTAGATATTGCTTCGTTCAATAACATCTCCTTGGCTTGGCAGTTAGAGGATTTTCTGTGGAAACTACAACTTCCAAAAACTGGGAGGTAGCACGACGCCACCTTACTTGGAAAAGGGGTGCCGTAAAACAGTCCTCTCGCTTGTCCCGCCCCTTCCTTTTAAACCAAAGGCGGCTCTGGCAGTAGGCACGCAGCCAGCCGATTGCAGCGCAGGCTCTTGACACGTACGTTTCACTAAGGGGAAGCTGGAAAATTGCGACAACTTTAACATTTGGGGCTAAGAATTATAACTATGTGATATAAAAGCACAGGCGGTCGTAGAAAAGGTGCACTTTTCCTGATCAATTTAACGGAACAACAACAGAGTTGGAAGGTCTTTTAGTCCAATCCCTGCCCAAGCAGGAGATTCCAATCTTTTCTTAAAAACCTATAGCGATGGAGCACCACAACTTCTGGAAGCAAGCCTTCATACTGTTAGGAAACTTCTTAGTTCTAGGTTGGATCTTTCTTTTATAAGTTTCCAACTGTTACTTCTCCTGTCCTCAAGTGCTTTGGAGAGTAGGTTGACCCCCTCTTCTTTGAGATAGCCCCTTAGATACAGGAAGATTGCTATCATCGCACACCTGGTTTTTGTTAGACACCAGAAAGTTCCTACAAGCATTCTTCATAGTGTTCAAGTCCTTTTTGTTGCTCTTTTCTCTGTACTCTTTCTAGAGTCTTAACATTTTTTGAAACATGACCAAAACTGGATGCCGTATTCCAAGTGAGATCTTAAAAAGGATTATAAAGCAATACTAACACTTCACCTGATCTTTGTTCATTTGCCCTGTTTCTCAATAATCTTTTGGGATTTCTGGAGATATAGCTACAGTATAGTCAATGGCTATACCTCACACTAGCACAGCTTTCAGAGAGATATTATCCTTTCTGGGACCTTTAGGAGGGTAGTGTCACACTAAATAACACAGCACACCAATAACTAGTCCTCTTATTTTGTTATTGGTTACAATAAAGCAAACTTTGATTCAATACCAAATAAGTGGAACACAACAGTTCCTTAGTACTTGGGAAATCATCCAAGTATAGGCTTATGCATAGAACACAGTAGCATTTATATTCCTTGTTAGAAGTAGTCCTTGATTTATTTCCACAGTTGTGACCAGAACTTCCATCACTAAGCAAGAGGGTCATTAATATGATATCATACCCATAGTTGTTTGATGAATCCCTGCAGTTGTTAAATAAATCACATTGTCATTTAAGTGAATCTGGCTTCTGGATTGACTTCGTAGGTGGAAAGCCAGCAGGGAAAGTCACAAATGACAACTTGCATACATAATCCTGGCATACTGCAATCATCATAAATACATACTAGTTGACAAGTGCCTTAATTTTTATTTGACTGCATGGATGCTGCAACAGTCATAAGTGCAAGGACTGATTGTAAGGCACTTTTTTCAGTGCTATTGTAACTTTGAATGATTGCTAAACAAATGATCATAATTCAAGGGCTACCTATCACTGAGAGGCATTCACAACAAAAAGCAAAACAGCAGATGAATATTTTGAAATTAAACAACAGTGTAATCATCAGCTGAGTATCTGCAAAAAATATAGTCATTGTGTAATGCACAAACTACAGATACAACTTAGGTTACAATCATCCATTCAGCAACCATTGAAAGTTACAATGGCACTGAAAGAAAGGGACTTATGACCACTCCAGGAAGTTGCAGCCATTGTAGTATTACATAATATTCATTTGCAACCTTCCCTTTCCCACAAACAAAGTCAATGGGAAAGCTGGCTGTAGGTTGCAAGCTTCTCCTTCTCCTTGCTACTTGCTGACCCACTCTTTGTAGTAATTTTTATGCCTGTTTTTTATAGGACACTCCTACAACACTTTCCTGCCTGCACATCAGCTCACTTCATGTGCTTTGTAGTATCCACTGATGTCCTCCATGCTCCCACCTGACAGCCTATTTGTCTGGGACTCTAATCACTTCCCATGTGCTCATTTAAAACCTCATTAATTGAAATTACGATGGCAACCAGGACTGCTGGTATTTCCATCACTAAATGATGCATCATGTGACATTTTACTTTACAATCACATTATGTAGCAATGGAAATTTCAGTCTCAGTTGCTCTCATAACCTGCTGACCACTTACATTTCTAAACCAAGGTTTTTAAACCTTTTTTCATCCATGGTCTCGTTCCTTATTTTTTTCCCCACAGTGTCCACCCAGGTGCTACTACTAGATACAGACACAAGACTGTGTGTGTGTTTTCTGGTGTCAACAAGTTATACCAGGGCAAGTAGATTCCCACATTTTAAGGTGGAAGAGTGTCACAGAGAAAATAAGAAGCTCTGTCAGTTTTAAATGTAAGAAGCAATGGGACTTCTTACATTTCTTTATTTGTTATCCCACCTTTATTATTTTTTATAAATAACTCAAGGCAGTGACCATACCTACTACTCCTTCCTTCTCTTTTCCATATAACGATAACCCTGTAAGGTGAGTTGGGCAGAGAAAGAGAGAGTGACTGGCTCAAAGATACCCAACCAGCTTTCATGGCGAAGGTGGGAGTAGAACTCAAGTCTCCTGGTTTTTAGCCTGGTGCCTTAACCGTCATTCACATATCTATGGTTGCTTCGCACCCAAATGGGCACAAATAAAAAAAATCCAACTATTATAAAATTTGTTGTTGGGTTTTGACAGTTTTGTCCAATCTGATGCCATCTAAATGTACTAGAAGTTCTGGATAACAGAAGAAATAGGCAGACTTTGGGTGGTTATATGTTTGGGAGTGAGGCAAGAACCAGAGGGGTTGTAGCAAAGATGCGAAGTGTTTAAGGCCCAGCTTTTTAGTTTTTAAATTTGGGAAGAAGAGTTTCCTTATTTCATTTACTCAAACAAAATTCTTCTGTTGTCAGAGTGGGAAAACAGGGTTCCAGGAAAGAAAGGAAATATATTTGTAGCTCAGCATCAGGATAGCCAAATCTGAATTAAATGTTCTATAATCCCCAATTCAACTACATATCCGAATGATTATGAGGAGGAAGACACATGAGGGATCAAATGCATGGAAGAAGAAAGTGATTGCTACATTTGTGAAAGTCAATAGGAAATACCCAATCACTGAAAATGGGAGAAAATATAACAAAACATCACACTAAGATATTCCCTCTCTTTTCTTCTAATCCAGTTTGAATCTCTCTGAGATATTTTTCTGTGGTTTTTTAAAATGAAGTTTTGGAATATATAATATATAGTGTTTTAATCCTTTTAAAATCCTTTTAACAATTTCAAATAAAAATTATCCTTCATACCCTCTAAACAGAACATTCAGTTCTGATTTAGATACTTAAGTTTTGTTTCGCCTTATGAGCATAAGCAGAAACCAATTACAGGATTTTAAACATATATTGTATAAATTGGATGTTCCTCAAGTATTTATAAATGAGTTTTGAATGCTTCAAAGGGTGAACAAAGTAAAATTTTGTTCAGTAAAATGTAAGTATCATGTGATGCTCTGTTTCTCGTGAACAGTATTTCTTTTAAATTAGAGGAAGCACACTGATCAGTGCATAATGTTCTTATTTCAATTTTAAGAACATCCTTCGAGCCAAGATGTCATATAATAGGGGCCTCCATCATCCAACTATGACATGTACATAGCTTTTTTATTTCACTTTTCTGTGTCTTTCTTGGCCCTTCTTTCTAAAGAGACACAAATAGTGACCCAATTGAGCCAATGTAGACCTCATTCCAACCTGCTGTTTTAATGTCTTGTTCTTTCATTCTTATGTCAGCAGAACAGTATCAGGATAGCAACTAATCTCTAGCCATTTTTTTCACACACAAAAAATGCCAGGCAAGAACACTCTGTAGGAAGAAAAAATGGAGTTAGAATGTTTCAGAGAATCCTTTTTAAATAGTTCAGACTATAAATATTGTTCTCTCTAGATAGCAAGAAGATCAAGAGAACAATTTCCCCACAAAAGTAAAAGAAAAGTTGATAGCTTGGGGGCAATGGATATTCTTTGTAGAAAATAAGATAAAATAACCTTTATTGTCACTTTTTGTGAACACACTGGCACATATTAAAAAAAATGAAATTCTGATGCCTGCTCTCAAAAGAAGTATTTTGTGCTAAATCTAAAAGGGGGAGAAGCCGATAGCTTATTTTTTTCCTCTTCTCATTGGCTTGTTATAGGAAAATGGGAGGAAGAAAAGTTATAGGCCTGGAGATGACAAGGCAGGTATCGGGAGCCATGCAGCAACAGAGAATATTATTATTATGGTGAAGAAGATTATGTAAGAACTACATTGAAATCCAGAGTGTCTTAGGGCAGAGATGCTAGTCAATCTATTAGCTTGTTAGTCAATAGCTCCAAGATTGCAAAGCACAAGTCAAACAATATATTAAGCTGTAGGAAAGATGGGAAAAACAAATTCCAGCAAGGGATAAGAGCAGAGACTTCACACTTGCATTGACAAAGGACAAACAACCGTTTATAATGGTTTTTAAAATAGTAGTATGCAGTAAAGAGTTTTATTTAATCTTGTTTTGTCAAATTTCTAGCAAACATTGGCTGATTTCATACCAGGAAGCCTGACAGGTAAAAGAATCAGTCGTGTAACTGGCTTTACTTAGCTGTAAAATGCACAGTATTTTTTTGCTGTTTGACTGATGTATCAGGAATGAGTGCATCTGGGATATGTTGTGGTTGGTGTATACTTCTTCTGGTCAGTTCTGTTCTTCTGTATTTTTGTGTTGTTTTTATACAAAGCAAGAGAAACAAACAAAACAATTTTTTTCTATTTGTAAGTCACCCAGAATTAGGCAGCCTCAACACTTGATTAAATAAATATATTGGGTTTAATTTTATTTAACTTCAATTAATGTTAAATTAAATATCAATTAATGAAAGATTAGTCATGTATTTAATAATGTTTTGACATAAAGCTTTACAATTAAGTGGCATGTCTTGGCACCCAGAAGGCTATATCAAAACTTTTGAAGCTATGAATTGCACTCTTCAGTCTTACAGCAACGTCATTCACAACAATTCCTCAGTCATGTTTCATATTCTGCTTGGTTATAAATCACAATGTCCCAAGGTATTTAACTCTTGTTTCAGGCTTGGCAAAGTACTCACAATTCAAGTATGGCTAACCTTTTTTGCAGACAAGTTCGAAGCCTAAACTGAATATCTCATAATCCACTGAATTGCAATGAAGGCAGAGATATCATCTGTTTATGCTCTACAGTATAAATTTTAGGCTTCTAAAATACTAGATACTTGCCTTTTGGTTTTGATGGTTGGAAAGTGTATGCCACCTGTTTTCATAGTAGCATTCTACCTTGGCTTTCTGCTGTCCTGTTTCAGACCAAGCATATATGCTGAATTGATTTGTTGGAACTTATTTGTCAGTGGTTCTAGGTAGTGTGTTGAGTTAAAGCATAAGAAAAGAAATCCAGAGTAGTCCATAGAGTCAGGCATCATGGACTGCTAGCTGGTCCACTATCAAAGAGCTGAAGTTCAACAAGGTTCAAGAATATGAAACTGTGGAGCTGAGGTTTGCTCCAGTTATTTACAGTGAAGAAATTGGTCACCAATGGTTGGTCTAAAATTAGATTGCCATAGATGTGTTTGAATTATGGTGTTGTTTCTGAAGGAGCTCAGCAGACCATCTCTAATTAGCTATTTGAAGTTCTTGGCATATTTTTGAGCTGGGTGGCCTTTTGGTATCAGGACTTCTATCAGCTGACTCATTCTTCAGCTGCTGCAAATTAATGCTGGAATTTCCTAAGGTGGATAATTGCTTCTTGAATCCTGAAGTTATTTTGCCAGTAGGACTTCTCCATCTATCAGTCATCCAAATCAGATGAGACAATGATATCTTCTTTACCAACATTAGCTCTTACAGCTTCAGCTTTTATAATATTTCTATAAAGCATGATCTACAACAACATAAACATTCACAACCAAAAATACAAGTCCCTGAATATGTCAGAAGATGTTTAAGAGCTTCAAATCTCTTTGGTATGGCAATGTTCATCTTGCTTTTGAGAGTAGATTACATTTTGGAAGAATCAGTCATATGTTTCTGAACATATGATGACATATGCTGATGTTACTAATCTAGAAGAACTAGATTTCTGCACTTTCCATAAAGAACTAAGAAAATGGGGACAGCAAAGTAATTTTTTTTATTTGAATATATCAGTTTATAGATAAATTTTAAAAGTTTGGCAGAACTCAACCTGTTTTTTTTTAATTAGTGCTATCTGATCTTATGGATAGGAATATTTTTGTACAATATACTAATACTAATCAGTTAAGTATAAAGAAGATTAGAACTAATTAAAATAAAACATAGTCACTAGCAAAACTCTAGTGCTCCATCTTGTACTGATTGACATATTGGTTGAATGAGTTCATAAGTGCAATGGGCCTTCACTCTGAAGTAGTTTTTCAATATGCATTTAAATGGACGGAGCTGAAATTCAAGGTGAGGATTTTTCTGCTAGAAAGTACTTGTCCACTCTTTGAAGTTGACCAAATCAGAGAACAGACTTTGCAAGAACTATTGGATTATTAGAAATGTCTGTTCCCTCATCTGGCCAACTTCAATTTATTTTTACAGGGAATAATAGCAGAATCTTGAAAGCCTTAATGTACAGATTTTGTCACTCACTTTTATGCTAAACTGAATCAAGGTAGGGTTGCTTTGAATCTCTTTTTTATATAAGCTTGAGTGCTGATAGAGAACCTTGAACTGCTATATTCCTGAGATGTTACAGTAGCATTACTACATGAATGAAAATAATGAACTGATCAAAGTATATATAGATAGTCATTGACTTACCAACAGTCACTTAGTGGTCTTTTAAAGTTATGGCAGACCTCCTCAAAAGGTATTTAGCTTAGTTTAGTTTAGTTTATTGTCATTGCACCTCGCACAACGAAATCAAACACCATCTTCGGTGCACATCATGACCATGAAAATAAACACAAACACAAACATCCTTCACACTTCACACATTGAACCGAAAACCGGCAACACCGCACCAACTATACGGTAGAATTCAAAAGAGCTACTGCCCTGGGATAGTAGCTATTTTTCAGCCTATTTAGGATTCATCCGGAAGTTATGTTTGCTGTAACACCCTTCTAGTCATTTACTTTATGGCCAACTTTAGAGATGCTGCTTTGTGTCCCTCCCCATTTTTCCTCCCATCCTCCCCCACCAGGTTCCTACATACACTGGCCCTGCTTTGCCAGCATACCAGATTCCACACACTCCTCGCACCCCCATCACCGATCACACATTTATTTACTGTTGAAAGTTCTCTAGAGCTCTGGAAGTTGGAGTTGCTAGACCACATGGCACAATCCCACAAGCATCCATCATTTTCTGAGGAAAAAAAAATGCTGGCAGAACTAAAGCTAACTTTAGCAAGGAAAATACATCATCTTGGTTTTCTTTTTCTTGCTAATGTTAGACATAGCTCTGCCAGCATTAGTGGTGCTCATGCAGCTAATGCTGGCTGAGATAAAGCTAGCTTTAGTGAGGAAAATAAAATGGAGAACTTCACCTATATCACTTTTTGTTCAGTAAAAAAAAAATGCTACTTCAGATTTCTGTAGAGTTCCCTTGAAGATACTAAACTGTCAAACATAAATTCTGTGATTCCCAAGTATCACCGATCAAGTATCCCCAAGTATCACCGATCACATTGTCCAATGAAGGTAGATGGAGGCTACTTGGTCACTCCTCTCCTTCACTTGCCATTTGTTGGGATGACCTTGGTTCCCACAAGAAATTTATTTGTTTTGACTGGTAGCTAGTCTATCTGCTTCCCCCCTCCCTTTCCCCTTTCAAAGTTCATGGCAACTATGAGGCAGGAAAAGATGGATTCAGCCAGGTCAGCATCACAGTTGACAATTGGATCTTCGCCCTTAACTGGAAACTTCCTTAAACCTCAAAATAAGTTACCCAGACTTAACTCACACATCAAAGAAGAGTTAGTTAAAATAGAGTTACCGTATTTATCGGCGTATAACACGCACAGGCGTATAACACGCATCTTCATTTTAAGAGGGAAATTTCAGGAAAAAAAATTAAAAAAATTCTGCCTGCCTGCCTTAGTTTCTGGTTGTTTGGGAGCAGCTTCGGCTGAGAATAATAACTATTCGCCTCTTTTACTCAGCCGGCTGTTCCGATTCCACCATTAACGAAGGCAGGCAGGCAGGCAGAACGGAGCACTGCGGGCGGGCGGACGGGGGTGGGGGTGGGGGAGAGGCGACAGAAAAGCCCCCCGCTTCTTTGAAGCAGTTTCTTCCTGTGCTGGTGGAGGAGCGAGAGAGCGACTGAGAGAGCTGACCCAGAGAGAAGGACAGGCTTCGGTTGCTTCCTCCCTCCCCTTCTTTCATTTGTGTCCTTGATCCCGATCCCAGCAGCATTCACCGAAGGCTTCTTAACATTATATCGGCGTATAACACGCATACATCATTTGCCCCCTATTTTCAGGGGGAAAAAGTGCGTGTTATACGCCGATAAATACGGTAGTTAAAATTATCCCCCAGTGGAGCTGCATGTTTACAAGAATAACCTTCACAAATGACTTGTACTTACATATGCCCACATCCCTTCAATAACCTTCACAAATGACTTGTACTTACATATGCCCACATCCCTCAAATGGCATCCTAGAACTAGCACATGCACACATGCACACCTTTCAAGATCCACAGCAAGGAAAAGCTACCCTATACTGTAAAGCAGTCCTTTTATACTTCATTTTGTCTGTAGCTACTCCCATAGGAAAACCTCTTTGCTTTTGGGAATAAATACATCTTCTTTCCTCATAGCTGTCTGGACTTTATTTTGATTTATTCTTGCACAACCCTGGCTCAAGTTTGAACCCCAAATTAATTTTCTGACAGAAGTTGCAGTTGTTCATGGGGCTCTACAAATAATAAGCTTGGTAGATCACTATCTAAAATGGCAGTCAGGCTCAGAAGAACAAGATGGAAAAGATACTTTGGGCACTCTTTTTCAATTTCTAGAAATGGCGGTATGCACTTATGAAAAATTGACTGCGCAGCAGGACGACTGGGACAAAGAAGAAGCCATCTTTGATGAACAAATGGTTCTATTTGGGAAGGAGGAGAAAGAGGAAAAGAAAAAGGGGATTTTAAGGCTTGAAAAAAACAACCAAAAAAGAGAAAAATGAGGTGAAAGGTGGATACAAGGTTAGAAAACAACAGAAAGGGGGAAAGCAGAAGAAGAAAAGGGAGGAGGAGAGACAAAGGGGTAAAAAGGGCAAGGAGAAGAATAAGCAAGAGAGAAAGGAGGGGATGAGAAGCCTTAATGGTGGGAAGCAAGATTTAAAGAAACAAAACTCATTTAGAGATAATGGGTAAATTTAATTGAAAAAAGGGATTCTGTAAGGTACATAAGATTGTGTTTTTATATGTGTATTTAGAATAAAATGCTTAAGATATAAATGAGTATTAATATGTATGATTAGTTTCTTAATGGCATTGATAGTGGTCTTATATACTTATTCTTTGTTATTCTTGTGTTTTTTCCTTTCTCATAAAATTTATTGTGTAATTTTAGAATGTACTAAACAGAATCCCAATATAAGTTAAGTGTTATATTAAGTATTATTAAGCTAGGGGAAAGAGTTAAAGGCGTCACTCCAATCAGTGTACAGGAGAAGTTTGTTTAAAGAGAAAAGATGAATGGATAGCTGGAAATACAACAGACAAAGAATGATGTATTATGAATTGAACTGAGATGAGATAAATAAAATAAAACTAAGAAAGATAAAAGAGGGAAGAAGCTATATAGAAAATTGAAAATGGTAATAAGATATGGAATGGTATATAAAGTGAATATGATTTTTGAATTTGTGTCTGTGCGAAGAGTTTTAACCCGGGATCAAGCAACTTTCAGAAAAGATGTTTTATGTTTTTATGTTCTACGTTTTGTTTGTTTGTGTATTGTTTTTGAAAAGCAATAAAATTTTAATCAGCAAGAAATATAATTTGGATAATAGAATGAAAAGGAGAAGTTGGGATAAGATATGAAGCTGAACAGATAACATAAATATATATATTACAATTTGGAATTATTTTGTATGTTCTATTGGTTTTTTCAGAAAAGATCTTTTATGTTATTATGCCTTGTTTGTTTGTGTATTGTTTTGTAAAACTAATAAAATTTGTTGTTGTTTTTTAAAAAAAATGGCAGTCAGGCTCAAACCCAGAGATAACATTGTAAATTCCAACCGAGTTCAGTTCTTTTACTTGTTTACACTTAAATGTACAGATTCTTGCCAAACTTAAGCTATAACCTTCTAACCTACTAGATATATCTTCAGGGATTCTATGGTGTGGCTATCCTGAACATTCCCCTCCCTTCTTCATCCAGTTTGGGACTGCCCAGTCTCTTAATCTGTGCATCTCTCTGGAAAAGCTCAGTGTTGCCAAAACTGGAATATTTAGGGGAAACAGTCTTTTATACAACAACACATATCAGAATCTAGCTCATTTTGGCTGATCTTGAAAGGCTGAATAGTACTGGACCTGGTTAGTATTTCAACCTGCTAAAGCTGAATGCTACACTATGTTGTCAAAAAAAAACCCTCCATACATGAAGCCAGTGATGTATTATTGCGAAGCTAACTGAAATGATGAAGTTCAAGTTGAGAAAGACTATTTTTTTTTCCTTTACCAGTTTTATTTATTTACTCCTATAGTTAATCTTGATGAGAATTCTGCTATATAGGAAAAATGTCAATAGAAAAGGCACATGACTTCAGTTCTGCATAATGAAACTATAAAAAAGAGGAATGATTAAACAAAGAAGAAAAACAAAATTATCCTTTTAAACATTTTTATTAAATACAATGGAAATTAGTTCGTTCTGGCCTCAGCCTTTTATTTTTCTGGCTTTGCCTATTACTTGGAATGTTGTCCCCAGTATAGGACACAAGGCTAAGTGCTCTAAGTAACTAAATATAGACCCAAGTATACACCTTCCTTGGATATTATATAGACATTGAAACAAAAACAAGCTGCCTCTTGGCAGCTGATGGCAAACTTAATTTATTTTGTTTTCCGGTGGTTGAGAAGCAAATGGTGGGATTAGAGAGATGATGATGTCATTGGAGGAAATGTTGGAATTGGCAATTTTGTAATTTTTTCTTAATTTGTTTTATTTTGTTTTGGTTTAAAGTAAGCAATTATTCAGTAATTTGCCACTGGATCTTGTTGGAATTAATTTGAAGAGCTTTAGAACTCATAAAAGTGTGGCTTAACAACCATAGTTTATTCACCCTGAATACATAAAAGCATACACACAGATTTATGGTTCAATTTTCATTAAACATGTACATTTAAATTTATCTGTTTAGGAGAAAATGTTTAATTCCCACTTGACTAAACAGTTTCACCATATTTTTAATCTGTCAAATAACCCCACCATCCCTAAATATGTCAATAGATTTTATTTACATGGCACTGCAAAAAAACAAACAAACCACAAGCTGAAATATTAATTCGATTTACTTCTCAACTAGTTGTCCTAGGCACTAAAATATGCTTTTGGTCATGAGAAAACCAAATAGATATTCGAAACTTCTTTATGGAAGTCACTTATATAGTATCAATTCTCACTTAAGTCAAGGATGCTAAATAAGTACTTTGGGAACCATTTATAGCTTTATCAGCATCTATTTTGTGATCTCCTAGAATTCACAAAGAGGAATAGGTGACCTAATTGTATCAATCAATCCACTGTCAATAACTTCCCTGTTTTACATTACTTTTTTTTTGTTTTTGGAATGTTACAAATTTAAAGGATTTCATCTGATTATTAACCTGTTCAAGCCTAAAGCCCATTTCAATACCTAAAATCTCTGAATCCCTGCACCCAGGGGTTTTGAACATTGCACTTTTATTTTTAAAAAATTATATACTTAATTTAAGCATAATAAAAAATAAAGCATGAGTATCTGAAGAAACTTGTCCTTAAACTTTAAGAAGGATAATTTTGTTTTGTTTAAAATATTTTAAATAGATCAAGCAGTTGAAGTCTGCCCTCTGGTGATTCAAAAGCATTTTACATTACAGAATTATATGCTGTATTCCTTTGAACTGGCATGCTGAGTATCTCCTTTTGATACATTGTTTTAGTGCAGTGGGTTTCATGTATAAATTGCTTTCCCTTGTAAAAGAAACTTATTTTTTCCCTTCAAACTTATATAGGGTTCTACCTGTAACTAGCATTTATTCAATCTTAGGATTTGTTTGCATGCACTGATTGCTATTTGGTAAGTCCAGGAACACACAACAACAGCCTCTTTCCAGCCCTCTGTGAAATCAGTTTCTGCTGCTCTTTTTCTTTTTTTGTCATCACAAATGATACTGTCCACTTCATCTACTATTCTTAATGCCATGACAGACAATTACGTCTATTCCAATTGTCTACTGTGTATCATGCATCATGGGCACTGGCAATGGTAATTACTTTTTTGTTTTATAAATTGTAAATAGTAAAACTCTCCTCCTCCTCCTCCTCCTCCTCCTCCTCCTCCTCCTCCTCCTCCTTTTTCTTTTTGTAGACTTGAAAATGGTAAAAATAACACTTTCTATTTTCCTTCCATCCATCCATCTATCCATCCATCCATCCATATAAATATACAGTTAGGGATTGATGGGAACAGGGAAGGAAGTAGTTGAAAACTGGAAAATGATCCCTTTAATTTCTAACCAGTTTACAGATGGGAACTGAGAAGTTTAAGGCTGCAGTGTGAAAAGTCCATCATTAATATTTCAAATTAAAAATAAAATTTGCCTGCTTGTTTATCTTAAGTGCTATCAATTTCTGAGAAGCTGATGTGGTAAAAGCTACAATGGTAAACTTTTCATTATTATTTATTTAGTACACACACAAACCACATAATTATATACAAAACTTCTATGGACTGTGGCAGTGGCCTCATAACTGGATGTCCAATTCAGCTATCCAGATTATCGCCTCTGACATTGCTTGATGCAGATCTTCTAGAAAGCCAGAAGATGCATGTTGTGGGAAATCTTGCACAATATTTTTAATAGTCTGCATATCAGCACCACAGCCACATCTTTCCATTCCCACTGATACAGGGCAGAGGCATTTCTTCCAGTGTAACACTTAATTCTGTTCAATTTTGTCCAGAAGGAGTGAGTCAGGTTAAAACCAGGTAGTTTGGTAGAGGGATCACTAATGGTCAAGCCACAAGAAGGTATCTTGGATCATTCCTCTTCCAAGACATTATTAAACATTATTATTTACATTATAAAGTGGGTAGATGTTAAGTGAACAGCTGTTTTCCATTCTGGCCTATGGGATTTCAGTCTTGTGATGGACTAACATGGAATCAGCAGAGCCAAAAAGTGATACTTGACTAAGATCTTTACAAATTATTCAATTGATGTTCTGGTACTTCGGGAAACACACATGAGGACTATCGCTAACTGACAATTATGGATAAAATATTTGCATATCAAATAATAACCACATTGACTTTCCTTTCAGTAACTGTTTAAACATAATTTTACCTTTGATTAAATCTAGTTTCCCAACTATCAGGATTTGCTTGGATAATATTAAAAGTGGAAGTCATACAGGTTTTTGATAAGTAAGTTTATTGCAATAATTATAATAGTCTTTAAGAAGAAATTCTAGTAACAGCCTTTTTAGTGAATTCGTGATTTAGTTCTTGCACCTTTATCTGGTACTTGTGTTGTGCAGATCAAAGCTTCTTGCTTTTGCCTAGGAGGAAGGATAGGATCTAGTCCCTTATTATGTAATGCTTGTGCAATAAATTGATTAGAGACATACAGCTTTAGGCTGCTTTTGATCTTGCAGAACATGTTCTCCAATCAACGTTCAGTTCTAGACAGTTTAACCTGTATGATTTTTTGGCAGATGGTAGAAATCCCAGTTAAGAGGAGAAACCTTTTCCATGTTTATTATAACTAGATATTTTTTCTTGTTATATAGTGTTTGTTATGCATTAATAACTTTTTTAAAAAGCTAGTGTGAAATAATTTTTGGCAGAGATATTCCAGTATGTGCCTTATATTTTATATGAACTTTGTGACTCCTGGTTTCTATTTGCAGCTGTTCTCTTACACAGCCATTTCAATCATAATATATCACAGGCACATGGCAAAATGTTTTAATTTTAAATAGATCAGTGTTCAGATAATATATACTTTCATGAAAGATATTCATCTTTTATTATTTTATTATTTATAGCTGTTTTTTCATTAAGATACAGAAATGATGTGATTGGCCATCCTTAACAAGTCATGAAGCAAAATTCACAACTGAAGATGAAATCAGTTTCATCTTATTTGTAATAAATGAATCATTTGTGAGAGGACAACTTTGCTTGCCTTTCACCAAATGTACTAGCCACTTATGAGTATCATAATCATCAGTAGTACATGTCCTGAGGAATGTAGAGAAACAATTTTCTGGAGATGGAATTGAGAAGTAATAAAATGGGAGAGTTTAGAGTTAGCAACAGAGGAAAGATGTTGGTTAGAAAATGACTCCTTGTTGTGAAGGCATTAAAATAGTGAGCTGACCATGCTTGGTGAGCAAAAAGGAAAGAAAAGACGAAGAGTAGGAAACCAGGAGTCACAAAGTTCATATAAAGAAATTACATTAAGGCCCAGAAAACATTCTCAGGAGAAAGAGGACAAAGTGGTGATCTGGGAAAGGCAGAATGCTATTAGAGGTGTAGATATGTGTAGGTAAGGTAGGTACAGATAAATTATTTTCAGAAATCGAGTAGACCAAATTTTTCAGAGATTCCAGGCAAAACTGACCTGAGGACAGTTTAATCATTCTCCCAAACCTTTCTTATGTAGCTTTAGTTATTGTGGAGGCTTCTGTATAAGAAAATGAAGCAGTAAAAAAAACAGTTTCATGGAATCCATAGATGGGACAAGACAAGAAGTAGTTTTACAAGAGAGATATGTTGCATTCGCTCAGAGAAGAAATTCTAGAGAAGCCATTGGGAGGAAGATTAAGGCTGAGAGAGATGAAGGCTAAGAGATAGGAATAACTGCTATTCTATTATGAAAACTAATGGAGTCAGATAGTTAGAGGAAGAAGCTGAAAGCAGAATAAGTGATTTTGGAAAGAGGAGTGGAATGGAGAGAGAACGTGAGAGGAGAGGTGGTTAAAGTAGAAGTGTAAGAGATATATTGTAAAGCAATAAAAATAAAACAAATAATGGACATAAGTGAGCAAGAAGGAATAAGAAAAGGAGAGGTGAATGAAAATCTTTGTGGTCAGGAAAACAAAGTTGTTATTAATAACAGTGTACTTACTATGAACAAAACCTGTTATCTAACTAAAAGGAATTAATTTACCACAAGTTAGAAAGGAATACCTCTTAGAAATACAATAGGGGATAGGAATAGAAATTGCACAAATAATACATTTCAGTTTTTAAGCAACTGTGAACATCCAGTATGATTTTGTTATGCTTTGTTCAACATAAGTCAATCTCTGCCTGGTTGCTTGCTGCTGCTGCTGCTGTTCTTTTATCCTTTACCTGGCTCCCCTCCCCCCCCCCCAATATCTTCAACACACTTTCATCTTTGATATAGATGTACTTCAGACTTGAACACTGGTCATGAATACTAAAACTACTTTATTGTAGGCTTACAATAACAGAACCTTGTAAGTTTGAATGCACCTTCCTGCCTTTTTCCTAGATAGAGTCAAGTCTGAAGTATTTTATAAAACTCCATTCCTGCTTTCAAATAAGATTTCTTTTATCTGACCATTGCCTGTTTAATAACCAGGGGTGGGCTGCTGCGGGTTCGCATGGCTTCAGGTGATCCTCTAGCTAAGATTCTGTGCAGTTTGGTGAACCCACAAATCCCACTCCTAGCTGTCTCAGCCCAGCCCAGCCCAGCCCTCCCAGGAGTACCCATGCAGCCCATTTTGGATGCCAGGTAAGTACAGGGCCCACGCGGAGGCTCGGGGAGGGTTAAAAATGGACCTTTCAGAAGGCCAGAAATGTTTCTAGCGTCCGGAGGACCTACAGAGGCCGGGGAGGCTGTTTTTGCCTCCCAGAGGCTTGACGGAAGCCTCCTGAGCCTGGGGAGAGAGAAAATGCCCCCCCCCCCCATGGTGCAGGAGGCTTACTAGGCCATGCCCATCATCGCCACGCCCACCCAGCAACCGGGCAGAGAACCGGTTGCTAAAATTTTTGCAGCCGACACCTGGTTACAACTCCTCCAGCTCTCCCTCAAAGTTATTCTCATTTCCCAATACAGGCTTAGATGTGATTTACACAACATACAAGATGTGACAATGTATTGTTGCTTTGCAATGCACTAGTCACTAAGACCACTTTATTTGGCTGAGACCTGACAAGCTAACATG
The DNA here is from genome assembly GCF_049901735.1 of Notechis scutatus. Lineage (NCBI taxonomy): Eukaryota > Metazoa > Chordata > Lepidosauria > Squamata > Elapidae > Notechis > Notechis scutatus. The sequence goes on from NC_142012.1 coordinate 134,179,398, forward strand.
CACACTTTAATAACATTGCTACTTATGAATAAAATAAAATAAAATAAAATAATTTCCTCAGTAGTGCTACATCTGCTCTACTCCTTTCTAGCATAAAATGTAAACATAAACTAGTCCAAATTACATGACTGAAATTTGTATACATTACTAGTATGAAAGGAAGAATGGCAAGGATCTCTACTGCAGCCTCCTTTGTATGCACAGTACAGGATATTAGTGGCAGTAATTTTGGAAAATACAATTGCTACTGAATAAGTACAGGGGAAACAGCATAATGCAATTCTGTACTGTTTGTATTTACAAGATGGACACACATCTTGTAATTGAAGAAAAAAATAGGTACTGCAAAATTCACATTTTTGTTAGCCGGTAGATTGTTGTAATCTCTATTGCTACCAAGTTCTGTTCACATATAGTCCAATTTTGGACTAAAATCTGGCATATATTTAAGTAATTAGCGTAGTTTTAAAATTATTTTTTTCATTCTTGTGCACTTGATTTCATCATTTAAAAATGTTAGCTCTTCCTGCTTGCCAGCTGTTTAGTGAAACTTATATCTGGGATCAGTTTTTTCCACATTGTCGTTTGGGTATTCTCTAGTCAAATTCATGTCATCTAATTTTCATCCAGTAATTCAGTGTAATTCATTTAGACATTGGAAAACATAATTGTATTATCCACATTTTAGTTATGGAATGTATTTTCAAACATTAGTCTACCACATCTCTTTCTTTGTTCTTTTCAGAGACCAAATGGATAAGCATGAACCTATTTGTGCTGGCAAACTGCCTTCTCCATAGAAGATACTGAAATAGACTGAAACAGAAGATACTCCTCCATAGAAGATAACTGTACTGAAACAGACTTCAATCTAGAAATTCGTTATCATGACACAGTTTTCCCAAATGATTTACCTTTTGTTGGAAACCAAGCAGTCACTACTGCTATTGCTGTGTTCACAGACTGACAAGTTCTCTCTCTGGTCCGCCGCCTGCGCGGGAGCGCCAACTGCTCCCATTGGCTGATGCCATTAACAGCCGGCTATAAAAGGAGCTGTCAAACGGCATCAGCTGTCGCTGCCAGCTGACTGCCAGTTAGCCTCGGCAGCCGCGGCGACCCTTTATTCGCTAGAATAAAGCCTGTTAACTTTCGAACCTGCGTCCGTCTCTATCTTTACCGCTGCTCCACAACACTGGCGACGAGGGCGGGATACGATAAGAGACAACCAGGCAAAGACAGCTGAGCACAGTCACTGTCAAAAAGAGCCGGAGCCACCAAGAGCTGAATACGTCACCGCTACTGATGCTCTCCACGAGCGCGAAGTTCAAATCCCAGCTGAGGAGTCTGACGCTGCCTGACAGGCACAGCCGCAAGCGCTTTTTTAAAGGCGCAAATTTAAAGCTTCCTCAGCCGAGGAAAACAACACCGCCTCTTCAAAGATGGGTACAAACCCGACATTCCCTCCCTTCCAGCCGACGGGTGAGACGTGGGAGTCGTATATGAACCGGTTTGAGTGTTTCCTAAACGCTATCGACCTGACTGAAGCCACTAACCTGAGGAAAAGATCCTATTTTCTGAGTTTCTGTGGGGCTGCAGTTTTTGATACAGCCTCAGCTTTAGTGTCCCCACGCTCTGTGAAAGCTATTCCCTGGGAGGAGTTGCAGGGAATCCTATCTAACCACTACTCCCCCAAACCCTCTCAAATAGCTAGGAGACTAGCTTTTAGAAGGAGAGTTCAGGCTGAAGGAGAGACTGTTAGTCAGTATATGGCAGCCTTAAGATCAGCTGCCATACACTGTGGGTTTAGGGATTACCTGGAAGACATGTTGCTCGACCAAATTGTAGGAGGGGTTAGAGACCTTAAACTACAGAGGCGGTTGCTAGCAAAAAAGGATTTAACCCTAAGCTTAGCCATTGAAAAAGCTCGGGCTGCTGAGCTATCAGAGCTGTCAGCAGCTGAGATTCAGGGAAACCCCATAAAGCAAGGGAACTCTGCCATTCACTTTGATGAGGTATCCCTAGAAGAAGAACCGCTTGATGTAAACCGCCTCAGACTACCAAGCCCGCCCCCAGAGATGCCAAGGAAAAACACCAACCCAGCAGCCAGACAGCAACCTAATTGTCTGAGCTGTGGGGGAGCACATCCCAGGTCAACCTGCAGATTCAGAAACGCCATCTGCCTAAACTGCCAGAAAAAAGGCCACATAGCTAGAGTTTGCCAGGCTGAAAAAACCTTCTCACAAAGACCTCAAGCTGCTGCCTCCTTTCAAAGGCAAGTTGAAGATTGCTATACCTGTTACCACTCAGACAATACCACCCCTGGGTCTAACAAAATTAGCATTTTTGTCTTTTTAGAAGGTAAACCCTGTCGGATGGAGGTGGACACCGGGTCTGCCCTCTCAATCATCTCGTGGGCCACCCTGAAGAAGCTGTTCCCTACACTCTCCAAGAAGCTGCTCAACTGCCACCTGACTCTTCGAGACTATCAGGGAAAGATCATTCCAGTCCTGGGTAAAGGCAAGTTCCTTATTCAATTCCAGAACTTTAGAGGCCACTTGCTTCTGGTGGTTGTAGATGGTGCCCTTCCCAGCTTGCTTGGGCTAGATTGGTTCCTTGCTCTGGGACTTAGTGTAACTGGTATTCACTCTGTGGTGCATACTGAGGTAGACACCCTCTTCAGGGACTACGCTGACGTTTTTAGTAATGAGCTGGGATGTTATTCTGGTAGCCCTATCTCATTTGTTGTAAGCCCACAAGCCACCCCCATTTGTTTAAAACCTTGCAGAATCCCATTTGCCATTTGCCCTAAATTGGAACTGGAACTAGATAAGCTAATTAAGCAAGGGGTACTAGAACAAGTAGATTTCGCAAAATGGGAGACCCCCATAGTCACCCCCCCTTAAAAAAGATGGCAGCGTGTGAATCTGCGCAGAGTATAAAACATCCGTCAATCGTTTTCTCCAAATTAGTGCATACCCAGTCCCCGTAATTCAACACCTGTTGCACTCTTTTGAGCCAGGTACAATTTTCGCAAAGCTAGATATGTCCCAAGCATATCAGCAGTTCCCAGTAGACAATCACACTGCTGACTTGCAAACAATAGTTACCCACAGGGGCGCTTTTAGGTGTAAGCGTTTACAATTTGGAGTTAGTGTTGCCCCAGGTATCTTCCAGTCCCTGATGAAAGGATTCTCCAAGGACTCCCAGGGGTAGTCCCATACTTTGATGACATTTTAGTCTCTGCCACCAACAAAACACAATTATTACTCAGGGTTAGGTCAGTTCTTGACCGTTTTAGGCAGCATGGGTTAAAACTAAAAAAAGATAAGTGCACCATTGCCACTAAGCAAGTGGACTTCCTAGGTTATCGAATTGACGCCTCTGGAATTCATCCTATAGAAACAAAAGTTAGGACCATTCAAGAGGCACCTACCCCCTCTAACAAAACGGAACTACAAGCCTTTTTAGGGCTCCTGAATTTCTATGCAGCTTTCCTTCCACACAAGGCTTCTATAGCTGAACCTTTACATAGACTTTTAGATAAAAAAGCCCCCTGGCACTGGGGACAAGGAGAAGCCAATGCTTTCCAAGCAGTCAAATCCCTGCTAACCTCAAATGCAGTTCTAGTCCAGTTTAACCAGCAACTTCCCCTGGTTCTAGCTGCAAACGCTTCCCCCTTTGGCATAGGGGCAGTACTCAGCCATAGGCTGCCTAATGGCTCCGAGGCCCCAATTGCCTTCTTCTCAAGGACATTCTCTGCAGCAGAAAGGAATGATAGTCAAATTGACAAGGAAGCCTTAGCAGCAGTGGCTGCTGTAAAAAAATTCCACGAATTCCTTTATGGTCATTACTTTGAACTTATAACAGACCACAAACCACTTTTAGGCCTTTTAGCAGGAGACAAGCAAACCCCACAGGTACTGTCCCCGCAGATGACCAGATGGACCCTGTTCCTAGCCGCCTACTCATATAAGCTGGTACATCGCCCGGGGAAGAACCTGTGCCATGCAGATGCCCTCAGCAGGTGCCCCCTGCCAACACCAGTGGAGGACCCCGCTCCAATCCACGCCATTTTTGATTGCAACGAACTCAACCTACCAGTCTTAGCCGAGGACATTGCTGCCCACTCCAGAAGGGACAAGGTAATCTCCCAAGTCCTGGACTGGGTGGGGAGGGGGGTGGCCTGAAATTCAGTACACCCCTGAATTCATCCCATTTAAGACCCGCAGGCATGAGTTATCCTCACTACAGGGTTGCTTACTATGGGGGACAAGGGTGGTCATACCCACCTCGCTAAGAGAGCCAATTTTAAAAGCCCTTCACGAAGGCCACCCAGGCATCGTGAGGATGAAGGCTCTGGCCCGCAGCTACGTATGGTGGCCAGGCCTGGATGCCCGGATCTCCAGTTGGGTAAGCACGTGCCAGCCCTGCCAGGCAACTAGATCAGCACCTCCAACAGCTGTACCAACTCGATGGGAGGATGCTGGGGCCCCTTGGTCCCGACTGCATGTTGACCTGGCTGGCCCTGTGCATGGGCGGACCTTCCTGGTCATAGTAGACTCGTTCTCTAAATGGATTGATGTGGCTTTGCTTCCCTCCACAACTACACTGGCTGTGACGCGAGCCCTGACCAGACTGTTCGTCACGCATGGCCTCCCTGACACCTTGATATCAGATAATGGCCCTCAGTTCACCTCTTGTGAGTTCGGGGTCTTTGCAGCCAACCTTGGCATCAGGCATGCCCTCACAGTCCCTTTTAACCCTGCAAGCAATGGGATGGCTGAGGGGGGTGTTAGATCTGTAAAAGAAGCCTTGGCAAGGTTTGGCCAAGCAGACTGGCACTCCAAGCTGTCCACGTACTTACTCAGCCAGCATTCTACTCCATGCACCACCACCAACAAGTCCCCTGCAGAACTATTGATGGGCAGACATCTCAGGACCACCCTGGACAGGTTGCACCCCCACTATACCCCTGGCACCCCTTTAGGCTCTGACAGCCATGCCAGGGAATTTACCCTGCAAGACCTGGTTTATGCCAGGAACTATGCAGGGCACCCTCTATGGATGCCAGGGCAAATAGTTTCTATTACAGGACCCAAGTCCTACAGAATCCTGTTGGAGGATGGCCGAGTGTGGTGCCGGCACATAGACCAGCTAAGGAGGCGTTGGGAAAGAGCTGCCGTCGACTCCCAGGGACCGCCAGACGCCCCAGTCTACCAGCCGCTAGATGCGCCGGTCTACCAGCCACCTGAAGCCTACTCACCGGACGCCCCAGTCTACCAACCGCCTGCTGAAGCCGACCAGCCGAGCGAACCAGTCTACCCAGCAGCCGTGAACAGTTCCCCGCCTGACAACCCGGTCTACCGGCCGAATCCCGAGCTGTCCCCACAGCAAGCCAGTCGGAAGGACCTACCTGGTCAGCAGCCGGACACTCGGATGAGGGCTCCTGGAGGCCAGCGAGGATCTCCGGGCGACTCTCTGGGAGCAAGGGACCTTTTGCCTGCCGGCAAGCCCCTTGGTCTACGACAATCTGGCCGCGAGCGAAGATGGCCTACCAGGCTGCAGGACTACGCATGCGCCTGGCCAGGGGAAAGGAGTGCTGTGTTCACAGACTGACAAGTTCTCTCTCTGGTCCGCCGCCTGCGTGGGAGCGCCGACCGCTCCCATTGGCTGATGCCGTTTGACAGCCGGCTATAAAAGGAGCTGTCAAACGGCATCAGCTGTCGCTGCCAGCTGACTGCCAGTTAGCCTCGGCAGCCGCGGCGACCCTTTATTCACTAGAATAAAGCCTGTTAACTTTCGAGCCTGCGTCCGCCTCTATCTTTACCGCCACTCCACAACAGCTATGATCCCCACAGAAGGATGATAATAATTCTTGGGAAAGGTAGTGTGGAGTTTGTAAATGTAGATTCTTTGGGGATGATTGAAGTATGACAATCTCATTTGCCTAAGAAATAATAATAGTAACAGTAATAGCAATTTAAAAAAACTATGGTTCATTACTTTTTACTGATTTATTTTTCAACTGTATAGAGAATAGAAAACTATGTTCATCAGTAAAGATGACATATTTTTAACGAGGTGGCAATTTGAAAGAGAGTTTCTTGTTTGGAAATAAGGGAGCTTTCTTTCTCAATGAAAAGTTCATATTTTCCAGTACATCAATGGATTTTCAATATTTCTTTCATTGCTTTTTTAGATCTTATATCATTAATTTCTTCTTGGAAGAGCAATTTCGATCAGTACTACATATTGCTGCCAGAGGGAGCTTGTGTTCCTTTACTAAATGCATGATACAATGTTGCTATCTAAGCCGTTAATATTCCTACTTTGGAATTGCACTAAATCTAAACAGCTGTTGTTGCAATACAAAAGTGGTTTATTTCAATTCCTGGCTTGTTTGTTTTAAATAAGACAAATAAAGTAAAGTAGGATAAAGCGCACCAACGTGCCTACCGTCCCTGTCCTATTGTTTCTCTTATTCTTTATTTTTCTTATATGTAACCATTTCATGTATTCACAACTATGTATACATTTATACTTATTATCTTGTAAACAATTGGCAAATCAAATAAATAAATAAATAAATAAATAAATAAATAAATAAATAAATAAATAAATAAATCGGAGGAAATGTATAAAAGGAAAGAGATTTTAAATCAAATGTGAAATGTTTTCTTGAAGTTGGTTTCCCCCCCTTCCCCCCCACATTAAAATTACACTCTCAGACTAGAGAATCTAAACATAGTCAATATACTTGCCCTAAATCCTATTCATATAAGAATGATATATACTGAAGTAAAATTTTCAGAATTTCTGGTCAGCATGCCTTTCTAGCTATGAATTTTTGGAGATACAATGTGTCATATTGGACTAAACCTCCAGTTATATCTGTAAATCTCAAAGATGCTTTTTCAAAAGGCAATTAGACTTTTTGCTTTTTCAATCAGACCGAAGAGATGAAAAGCAAAACCTCTTCCAGGAAAAACAAAGTTGCCTTCTGAAAAAAGCACCTTTGAGACAACCATGACCTGGATAACTGAGACTCTCCATAGACATATATCTGCAAACCAATAAGCAGAGCTATTGTTGAGTAATTAATAAATTGTTTAGCAATGGATTGGATGAGGCAAATCCTGTTTATAAGAGCAACACAGATTTTCAGAATAACAACAAGAACAAATTGTATTGGGAGAAGTTTCTTATAATGGTGGAAGTTGGTAGCCTTTCTATATGATCAGTCTGGATTCCAATGCAATAAAAGAAAATAATATTTCCTCCCCCCCACTTGCATTTCTGGCTGTGCAGAGGTAACTTTCCAGGAACTATCTGGAGGGTATCAGTGGCAGTTGAATTCTTTAATTTACTTATAGTCAGCCTATTTATTTTTTACTGTTTCCCCTTCTCTTTCATTCACATTTCCAAAACCACTGATGGCTCATTTCCTAGGATAATGGCCTTCTTCAGCTAAATTCAACTTTCCTCTTCTTGACTTTCTTTGATGTTCACCATAAACTCCTACAGACCTTCTCAAAGCTGCATTCATTTCTTTTTTTAGCCATGCTAGAAACTTGTTGTTAGCCATAACTGCATGGTAACGTTGATAGCAACAAGTCGATAAGAACTCGATTTCCTTGACCTGGGGATAAGTGCCCATTTACCAAAAGTCTGCATCTATTACCACGAACACACTGTAACTAGAAGCTCTGAAGTAAGGAAGACCTTGACTTTAGGCTGTGTTGGTGTCATTTGCAAATAACTGATTTGGGAAGGCACCATGGGATCTCCTGTTACCAAAGTAGTGTATATATAACACCAGGCATGTTATTTACTGAAAGGAGAATACCTCCTTGTCTTACTAGGTGGCTTCTTGGACGTTATATGGGTTTTATAGAAATTCTAGAGATATTATGAAACATATAGTTACCAAATTGTGAATCAACTGTTATTATTTAGATCTTCTCTTGATAGATAGCTACCTAATTACACAATATACACTTCCAAGAATGTTCATTTTTACAAAAAAAAAAAAAAAAAAACATGTTTCCATGAGAGCTCTCTCTGTAGTTTGCTGTTATAAAGTTTAACAAACAGGTGATTTTCTATGTTGGAGTGTCCTTTAAATAACCCTGTCCTATATATTTAGAAGCTTTTCTTTCTTTTAGGTCTGGTTCTTAATTATATATTTCCCAATTTTTATTTGCCTGCTGACACCAAACTATAGCACAGAGTAGCAGTTCCATTTGAGTTATGAACTACTACTTTTTTTTAACACCTTAGAGAACATTGTGCAGACTTCTGAACTGCTAACATGAGTGATCTTTTATTTATTATGCTAAATGTTATTGAAATATATGTTTAATTATTCCCTACTGAAAATAGTGGTAGTTCTTAACACATAGGCATTTTGTGATGTCCTGCTGCTGGCATAGTTAATAATGCATGTAATAATAGTAATAAAATAGAAATTATAACTGCATAAATAATACAGATAATGAACATTGTTGAATTCAGATAGTTAGTTCTATAATTCAGAATGAATGCATTATATGTAAATAATTCAGATAGATAGAAAGTAATGGAAAACATGAGATTTCAGTGTTTTGTATGATCCTGAAAAGAAAAACTGTTTATCTTGATGTTACTGTATGTGTTCAAGAGCCATTTTTCTAGCATAGTGCAAACTGCTATACTTCCATTCCAATAAATCTGCCTGCCTATAGAAAAAAAGCTTGTCATAGGTAGCTACTTTTATGTTACCCAAAGAAAGAAATGTTTGTTATAAAAGAAAAAGGAAACCTACATTTACACAATATTATCAAATGTCAGTGATATGTTAGAAGCATACAACTGGAAATAATTATATTTTAAATAGAGATATACTCTTGGTAGTCGACTATCTGAATGAGTATCTTCTGATGTCTTTGATTCTTTGAGAAAAACTGTTCTTCATCTGCTTGTGTATCTCATGATACTTACTTGTAGAGGATCATTCCATAGGATAAGACTATTATTGATTGTCAGGGCATTTCAACTGGCTACTACTTTTGGAGTGGGGAGGAGCTTAGATGGATGGTTTTTTATGATTTTCAATTCACATTTCATGATGACTCCAATCATAGCAATGCACCTAATCTTTGTATGTATTTACAAGGCTGAAGAATAACTGGAAATACTTTATATTAAAATAAAATGAGTAAAGACTGAAGAAGGTAAAATGGATGTCCGCTTATATAGTGAACAGTATGCCTGCCCAATTCAGGATCCAATTATAACAAATTAATTTGAAGTGTTTTGGTCCTTCTCGTGGGCGTAACTCTGAATGTATGTGTGTGTGTTATCAATTATCCAACCTTTCATTGGAATCAGTTTAGATTTCTACTAATATAGACTGATAATCTTTTAAACAGGAGGTTAAATGGGAAAGTAAATTATATAGGGGAGTAACAAAACCTTTCTCTGTCACTTAGCTTCTGACCTACCACTATGTATGCATGCTGCAAAGCAAAGTATCCCTGACAAGAATTACACATTGTTAGTATAATAAATTTAAGAAATATACAAGTGGGCTTCTATTTCATACTAGAATAATTATTCAAAGCTAGGAGTCTATATCTAGGAGCAAAATCAGGTATCAAGAAGGAATGATTTCATCTTGGGAAGAGAGAAACACAATGAATCTTTCATGAATACAATTGTTTTAATTCATACAGGTTTTTATAGTGCCAAAAAAGGTAATATGAAAAATAATGCAGACCTGTAGTGTAAGATATACTTTTAGAATATCATTATTCCACATGGTGTCATTACATGTCTTGTTATGTTAAAAGGAGACAAAAATCTCTGATATGTCTTTTAAAATTTCCCTTTGAAATAATCACATGCAGCAATTAAAGTATATACTGAACAAAGGGTATTTTAAGATTCAGTGACTGTTTGCAACTTCTCTGTATTTAAAGTTTCACTTTTTTATTTGGCAAAGCAAACATGAATTTAAAGAAGAGCTACCTTATATTTTTGTTTTCACTTGTTCTTAAATAATATACTTATATTGAATTATTTTTAAAACTATTTTCTTCTTATTCTTTGGTAAGCTTTGATCGATACAAATGGGAATGTATAAAAAATAGTATGAACATAATGTAGAAAACAAGACTTTTTTGTGTTGTTTTTGTTTTCAGAAACAAAATGAACAAGAAAATGAAATAAGGCATCCTGACTAAGGATTCTTTTGTGTGGTTTTTATACTTCAAATGTGTAATTCTTTCAAAGATCCCACCTTGAAATGTACTAAGATGTGGCTGATTTCCATCAGAAATGGAACTTTAAGGAGGTTGGTTTCTTTAAACAAATGAAAGAAATTTTCTTCATCAAGAAAACGTTTTAAACTAATGTAAATAAAAGCTTATTATCTGGTCCCAAGATGGAAGCATTTTTCTTCTATTATAATGTTAAGTAATCAATTCTTTTTGTGTCTGCGCAAAATGTTGACTTTGGGCTGAACATTAGCATGTAGCTGATGTACCCTGTGGTCTGCTAACTTAACAGGAACTGTGTTTCAGTAATTCAGGTTTTTGCAATAATTTTGTATGAAAGTTTTAAAAGACCTGATGTTATTGCTGCTATTGTAATGTATGTAGGTGAATATATTTCCTGGGACAAAGAGATTAAACAGTTTATGGAGCTTTACTTACTTTAAATAAAAAAAATTGTAGCTTATTTTCTGTAAAATTTAAATTTAACATAAATTTCTTAAACATTTTCTTGTTTGATACTGTTGTCCATATCCTTGTGCCGGAGCTCTCCCAGCGGGAAAATCAAATCCTCGAAAGAAAGGCATTTTGGCACCTTTCAACAATACATAGACAAGAATAAATACATGTTTGTGCAACATTCATTCATTTATTCTTATATTTATTTTCCCTAATAGCTAGTCATGTTTTCTCCTTTCAATTTTAAAATAATCTATAGTTTCAATTACTAAGATAATTTATATCAGTTGAAATTCTTATGTTAAGGCAGTTTTTTTAAATTGCACTGCTTTTCTTTGCTGTTGTAGCACTTGAAGGACCATGTTGTAGAAATGGATAACATTTGTAGAAAAACAAATCAATATTGGGGCTTAAGTTTCTTTTTTCCTTTAATGCCTCAGTTTATTCAGAAATTGAGGTGTAACTGATTTTACTGAACGTAGTACAACTTATTTCTCAGAAAACAAACCTAAAATAATTTCTCAGCCATTTTTGAAGGCAGGTGCTCTACTTTTACAATTAAATCTGTGCAAAGCAAGGGACTGCTCACTACTGCTTCTAAAACAGAGCGGCTAGTTTGCTTCACTTAGCTATAAGCCCTTATTGTGCTGGGAAATTATCAAAGCAGGTTCTAGAAGGGAAAATCTTGATGAGGAGAATCATGTTGCTGCTGCAAAAGAAAACACACACACTCTCTCTCTCTGGTGAGAGAGAAGTTCCCTAAGGATGGGCTTAGCCCAAATCTGAAAGTTTGGAAGACTAAACCTTTGGCCCCAGTGACCAACCGAGATTGCCCTCATCTGTCTGCCTAAAGATTTGTCCAGGAGGCAGCCTCCATGAGGAAGTCTTGTTAATGAGAAATTAGGCACATTTTACTCTAATCAAATGTTGTACCTGTTTATCTTACCATTCTATCCTACTTAACCCTGGAATCCTTAACTTGCCTGCCTTGTTACGAACATGTGGCTTTTGTTGTACGATAGAAACTACTTTTTCCTTTTGTTTATGTTATGTCTGGAGCGTGGGCGCAAGGAACGGAGACGAGGCATCGGGTAGTGACTCAACTCTTTATTAGTGACTTCAGAACAGAGCGAAATACTTGGGCAGCAGCAGCCCTTTTAGAGGGCTGGCTGCTGTCACAACAGCCAATGCTTTTGAGTTTGCCGCGCTGGGAACGGCCAATCAGTGGCGCCCGTTAACAGCCAATCAGATCGGCCAGAATTGACCAATCAGGATCCGCTGCTCACAGGCCAATCAGAAGTGCAGGATTACGAACCTGCCATAGAAGTAAAACTATTAGGATTTTAATTAGTGCGTTTGCTTAGTCCGTAACACCCCTCCCCCCTAGGTTCCGTCTGAGGGGTGGGGTGATGTACTATTTTAAATATGCAGGTCGTTTCACCTGTCTGCCCGATCTGCGTTGCTCTAACAGTCCTTGCCCAGACTCTGGTTCCGCTGGGCTGTTTGCTGAGCTTGACGGCCCGGCTGGGTCAACTGTCACGCTGGGCGTCTCGGGGCTGTCATCCCTGCTCCCGTCAAGACTGGCTCCTGAATTTCCTGGATTAGTTGCCATCACGGCGCTGCTCTGTGGCGAGGCAATCATCTGGTCCAGTCCTCCTCTGGAAGGTGAATATCCCGGGGTTGGTTGCGTTGACTCTCGGTTTTCAAGTCCCGTGTCGTATGCTAGCTCTTTTTCGGCCCCCTCACTTTCCCTTCCCCCCCAGGTTTGAGGTTCGGGAGTTGTGGTAGGAGCTAGTCTGGAGCGCAGTTGGTCAATGTGGCGTTTCCACATTTTCCCATCAGCAGTTTGTAAACGGTAGGAACGGGGGCCCATAAGTTGAGTTATAGTAGCGGGAACCCACAATGGGTCTCCTGAGAAGTTTTTCGCAAAAACAGAGTCGCCTACTCTGAATGTGTGGTACCTGCTGCTGGACCCCAGGGGTTGTTCCGGCGTGTAGGCGGGATGTAGGCGGTCAAGATGTGAGCGTAGTTTCCGTCCCATCAGGAGTTCGGCTGGAGTTTTGTTTGTGATGCTGTGCGGGGTAATGTGTTGGAGGAGGAGCATCCTGGTCACTTTCTCGTCAATGTCTCCTCTCTCCATCTTGTGTAAGGTTTTCTTTATGAATTGGACCATTTTCTCAGCTCTCCCATTGGCTGCAGGGTGACCAGGCGAAGTTAAGGCGTGGTGTATTCCCGGTCTGCGAGGTACTGTTCAAATGCAAGAGCAGTGAATTGGGGTCCATTATCTGAGACCAGGACGTCTGGCAACCCATGTGTAGCGAATAGTTTATTTAGTTTCTTGATGACTGCTTCTGTGGTGGTGCTCTTCATTTTGTGGACCTCTAGCCAATTGGAGTAGGCATCCACAGTTATGAGAAATGTATGCCCCTTGGTAGGTCCTGCAAAATCGATGTGGATGCGGGACCAGGGACCTTGGGGTGTTTCCCATTCAGTTGGCGAGGCTTTTGGCGGAGCTGAGCGAGTTTCCTGACACTTCTGCAAGTGGCCACCCAAGTTTCTATTTGCTTATCTATACCTGGCCACCAAGCGTAGCTCCTCGCTAGTGCCTTC